>NW_009705976.1:0-30239 GCF_000703405.1 Apaloderma vittatum | reverse complement strand
GCAGTTCTGGGTGTTGTAAGGGCTGGTTATAAAGAAGGGTTTACCAGGTTATTGACATACCCTCGCCCAGGTCAACTTTTAAAAGAAGCTGCAGCTTTTGGTGCCTGTGTTAGGGTAGGTCAAGCCCACAGCTCCAATACCTGATAAACCATTCAGTAGAGAAATTCTTCCTAACACCCAACCTAAACCTCTCTTGGAGCAACCTGAGTCCCTTTCCTCTTGTCCTGCCGCTTGTTACATGGGAGAAGGGACTGGCCTCCACCTATACAGCGCCCTTTCAGGCAGTTGGAGAGTTCAGCAAGGTCTCCCTGCAGGCTCCTTTCTCCGGGCTGAACAGCCCCAGCTCCCTCAGCCGCTCCTCCTAAGGCCTGTTCTCTAGACCCTTCACCAGTTTCCTCGGCCTTTTCTGTACACAGTACTGATAGAGCAATACTTTTTACTGATACAAAGGATGGAGATCTGCTTTTTTAACCCCAGTTTTATACACACTTAAGGAACAGAGCAGGCTGCTCAGACGCTGCCTTTCTTTCAGAATGACACGGCGAAGGGAAGAACGTGTGCTGCAGTGACCCACCTGTGAGGTAAGTGCTGGTTTTTAACTGTGCCAAAGGCCACCACTAACTGGCCAGATGGGGCAATAGGGGCCAGGTAAAAGCACCAGCACGCCCTGCACCTCACCTTCCTCAGTAAGACGACATCAGCCAAGGGAACATGCAGCGTCCCCAGCCAGGATGGTACAGGCTTGTCTGTGCTATTAACAATGTTTGGCTGCAGGAATTGGCTTGAGAGGCAAATGAGGAGGGCAAGTCCTGTAATTCCCAAGGCATGGGAGTTTCTGCTAAAATAAGTATCACCATGGGTGTGCCCCAGCTTCTGCCTGGGGTTGGGATGAGTCTAACGTAGCTCTGCTGGCAGCAGCCCAGACTGGAAGACTGAACAGGTAGGTGTAGTTGGTAAATTCAGTGTTACCACTTACGAGTCCCGAGTGCCTTCATTAATTTTTTTTATATTAGTGCCTTATAAAGAAGATTACACTACAGAGGCTAGGATCTCTCTTTTGAAGGAAATTCCCTTTTTGTTTTGTTTTCTTCTTTGATAATGTCTCAAAACTGGCCAAATAACTCCAGAGCCACAACGTGTGTGACTAGGCTATGCTGTGGTCTGAGGGAGACAGGAGTTAATGGAGATAGATAGAAGCAACTGTCACTTCTTCTAAGGTGTTAGCATCTAAGCCTATTTTGTAGTTGTCCCCTTTTAAATCTTTAACAATGTCTTAATGCAGCATTGCTAGATTATGAACACAGGTGTTAATATTGAAGACAGCTTTCCTGAGGAATGTCCTGGCTTGAGAGCTTTCTGAGGAGTCACAGAAACACAAGACTCCTACAAAAAAATAAAATATATGGCAACCTTCTTCTAGTTCCTGCTGTCTTTGTTTTTCTTGTTCAGGCCTTCTTCGGGAAATAGGTATCAATGACGGATGCATTATAAAGCCTACCTTGCCATTTAAAACCTAATTTATTTGGCCTGCTTTATTTATTTACTTATAAGGAGGTACAGGAAAAGCAAAACAACACCAAAGCTACACAAACTGTAAGAGCATGGGGTAGAGAAAGAATGAAAACTGGACAACAGCATAGAATGTGGTAGCTTAAAAATATTTAAAGCTTTATGTTAGAAGGCTGCTATTCACACAAAATGCAGGTGTTCTTTGTTATAAATTTCACCACTCAAAAGAATATGCTCCAATTGGAATTTTATTAATTTCAGCAAGTAAGGCAAAAGCAAAACAGCGCTGGGTGACAGGGGAGTCTCCGCCCCGCCAACTGCCACACATCCCCGATTTCCACACCCCCTTTTATACAGTTCTGGCTCCGGCTGCTGCGTCTGATTCGCCGTCTTCTGCACACGTGTCTGTTGTCACTAGGGGTTGTTCTCTGCCTTTTGGTGGTTTCTTGCGGGTTCTTGCGACTCCCTGGAACTTAAGCAAACTCAGTAATCGTGCAACTTCAACAGTGACTAACCACACCCTGGGTTTTAGTGAACAAACACCAAATTGTTGATTACATTCTTCACCCTTTTCATCAGCACTGTCAAGTACAGTGTCTCTCCTTTAAAGTAGAAACACAAATCAAAACAACAGTTATGATAAATATAAAGCCTGTTTATGCAAATAACTGTAATCAGCTGGCTGTGATGTAATGGAAATTACATTACATTACTGTTTATGTGCAATACTTGGCAGAGTTTTACAAAAAGAGAAATCTTCCTTAACTCCCCATAGCCTCTGGTGAAATGGTAGGACCAGAGCGAAAGACAGGACATGGTGGCAGAAGTAGGAGCCTTGGAGTTAGATCTTAAGCTATTGTAACATCTCCAGTCAGCCAAGCAGAGAGGAGGAGACTGGTGGAAGCAGATGTGATGAGTGACCTGGATTTCTCCCTGATTACACCTTCTCCAAAGACACCCACCATAGCTACCAAAAAACAATAATACCAATTAAGCTGAGAAAGCCACCTCATTAGAGGAGATGACAGTGTACACTGTACAGCTGTGTGACAGTTACTACTTCTTGCTGCTCGCATTGAAATAATTTTCAAGAAAGTGTGACAAGAGCTCCTTGAAGGAGTTGAGTAAATTCCAGCCACTGGAACAAGGTGGGTATGGGTCACTTTTCATAAAGTGATGCCCTTAGTGGCTCTTTGAGACAAGTATTTTGCTGTGGTACAGCATGTACCAAAGCCCAAGTTTTCACACTCAGAATTAGCAGCAGGGCTCCACTGACATTGTCAGCAGATACTCTCCTTTTCCCATGTTCGTAAATGCAGTTATGGGATATTTTGCTTTTCTTCTTGGAGGGCGAGGGAGAAGGAACTAGAGGAATGGGAAAGCAGCTTAAAACCCCAAATGACTGAAGGAGCCAGAGTCAGTTTAATCTGAAGAGTGGTGTGGTTTGTTGCTGCTGTACAATTTCAGGACCCCCACTGAAGTCAGTGTGTCAGGGGCATGACTCTGCAAGGTCTCAGTTCTGGTGTCCCCACACAGGCATCTCAACAGCTTTTGTTCAATACTGTAGCCTCATGTATTTCATGAAGTAAATACAGGATGACTAGGGAGCAAGTGAAATATTCCAAGTACTGCGACAAAGAGCTCAGAAAAGACTTCAATGTGTTGTGTCTGCTGAAGCTTCTTCAACTCCTGAGCCTCTATTTTGGGCTCAGTGCTGCAGCTGAACTTCACAAACCTCGATCACCATACTAATGTGCTAAAATGTGTGGTTTTTAAACTGCTGAAGAATTAACATCTTTGACAGATATTTCTCAGTATCACTTTTGGCACAGAAGAAAAAAAAAAACCTCTCCACATTTCCCGACTGAGGGTTAGGCCGACGGTTGTCAATGACTTTCTGCATGCACCGGCATGGCACAGGGAAGCATAAAGCCATAAGGTATTTGATAGGCAACAGTTCTGCAGCTGCAGGTGTCCTACTGCAAAGTAAGTTCGCTCCCCAAGAAGACACTGCAGCCCAACAACCTGGTACTTGCAGTTCAGATGCATCACTAGAAATTAAAGTTAGTGTGACAGGGTACCTATATGACCAAAGTCCATATAACCCAAGTCAGATGCACATTTTGGAGAATGCCATTTCCAGCTGAAAAAATATGAACTGTCTTGAAATGAAGTGGCCATCTACTCAAAATTTTCAAGCTTAAAATACACAGAACAGCTTTATTATAACGAGTATACTCAAAGAACATGATAGAGAGGAGAAAGAGATTTGTAAAATTCCTCCAAAACAGTTAATCAGCTCCCTGTCTACACAGAACTAACCCTGAGTGTCTAAAGGAATGTGGTTTATTTATTTTGTAGCGGTTTTGCAGTACTCATACTACAAAGCCTTTTAAAAAGTAGTAATTGTTGTTTATCTCAGAATGGCCTAGGCTGGAAGGGACCTTAGAGATCATCTAATCCAACCTCCCTGTCATGGGCAGGGACACCTCTCAACTAGATCAGGCTGCTCAAGGCTCCATCCAACCTGGCCTTGAAAAACTCCAGGGAGCGGGCAACCACAACATCTCTGGGCAATTTATTCCAAAGTCTTGCCGCCCTTGTACTGAAGAATTTCTTCCTCAGATCTAATCTAAATCTATTTTCCTTGTTTATAAAACATTACTTTGTAGTTCTTGTATTAGCTCTTTGCTTTCTGCATCTTGTATGCTAGGCTGAAACTTTGTATAGAATGACAAATTGTAGAGGCACACAAGAGTGATTAGAAGCAAAATTATTCATGCTATTCTTTTTAAAACTGAGGTCATCGCAAACTTAACCTATCTGCAGCTTAGTGCATGAAAGCACAATAAAGGATTATGCAGAAGTACTGTTGCCACATTAGCTTCCCTGTTTTACCCAATTTATTTACTTTCAGTGCCTGACTTGATGGTGAGGGAAAGAAAAGAGTAGGATGCACTAGGGCTACATTTTGTGAAAAGGGCCTTTTGCAACAAGACTTATTTTGCGTGACAGTTCTCGTAAATCCCACCTTCATTGTCTGCTCTCATCAAAGCAGTAGTCTGCGGAACTGCAACTCAAGGGGACAAAGCAGTCAGCCCAGTGACCTTGGTCTCACCAGAGGGAAGCAAGAAGCCAAAGCCATGAGGTTGCACGGAAACACATTCTCAGATGTTTTCCTTTTCTCATAAAGATACCTTAAAGTGTTTTTTCCCCAAACAGCATGAGCAGGCTGCAGATAGATCAATGACAGCTGCATTAATAGAATGTGAACTTTAAGGAGAGGCAAGCTACTGTACTCTCATAGAATGAGAAGACATGGCAGGGAGACAGTCTTCTTGTAAATAATAATAATTAAAAAACAGAAACAAAGAACAATCAGGTTTTAGAGAAGAAATACATTTAGGAGCTTTAAATCTGTGTAAGTGACATTTTGCCAGCTTTGTTTTAAGAAGTGAAATTATAATGAGACATTAGTAAGGTTTTCCTCATCCCAGCCTCCACAAGAAAAGGGTACCCAGTGCAGTAGCTTTTAATAGAGTACACACCTAGTTTTCTGGCTTTGGAAAGGGTGTTGTGCTTTGACAAGTTCTCATGTGAACCAAACTAAACATTGCAGGAGTTGAAGTTTTCCTTCAAAAACCTGGACAGTAAGTTTAGGTGTTGTCCTAAAATCCAAAGTTTCACCCTACCAACACATACCACTTCAACTGCACGTGAAACAGTAGAGGTGATGATACGAGCATGACACGTTCTTTCAAGCACATTTCAAATTTTGTTTCAAGAAGTTTATATACAGAATCCAGAGAACTGTTCCGATACTGATGCATGCCATGTATCCATGATTGGAAGCTTATTTTTTTTTTCTTCAAGACATAATTTATTCTATACAGTTGTTCATCAGCAGGTCATGCATTTCCCCCATGTGCCACCTTTACCAAATCACTGCCATAAACAAAATTTTAACAACTGATCCATAGTTAAGAATCTCTACTGAAACTTGTCAGTCCACAATTCAATATTCTGAGTCAATTTTAACAAGTATGCTTAAGTTTATGGAGTTCAATGCACAACAAAGTGTACGTTGTTCTTAATCAAATTTAAGTATTTTGAAAATACAGAGCTAATTCACTAGAACCGCTGCAGAATGAAGGTATTTAAGGAGAGTATCACCATGTCCGTCACCCCCGCCTCTTCAATGTTTCAGAAGTTTTTTAGATAATTAGAGAAACTGATGTAAGACCTTTTGAGTTAAAAAAAAAACAACCTAGAAAACCTGAACTTATTAAAGAAGTCTCTTGAAAATCATTTGAAGAGGATATAATTTTTAAGCTTCCCAGTCTGTGGCTATAAGTAGAAAGCAACTGTAAACTTCACACAGAACAGTGAAGTGATGTTCAACATTTGTGTACCGAAAGCTTAAGTAAAGTCCTAACCTCAGTCAGCAACAGGATCCTCCGTGTAACTAGTGTGCTTTTAAAACATGTTACAGCAGAAACCACCCGACTCGCAGAAGCTAGATTTACTCCTAGGAACAAACACTGCAGATTCATCCACTTCCCTCCAGAAACAACATTTTAAGGAAGTTTAAATATCTACCAGCAATATTATCCGCTGAGACATAAAATATAAAAGCATGTTGTAAGATGTTTTACACCACAGCCTTAGGTTTAACAAACAAAAACACCATGGCTTCAGTGGAAGTTATTTAAATTTGAATGCAGAGAATACTTTATTATCTGGTTACAGTTTCGATGACCAATTTTAATCCATAACTAATGTGGGAAGTGGGAAACAGTGGGGAACCTTAAGGCTGAGCCATATATATAGAGACAAATCTGGATACTGATAATCTGTACATTTAACCTCTGCTCTTTTCTTTATACATCTTTTATTCAGTGTCTGAAATTAATTAAAGAGAAAAACAAAAAAACCCACCCTGGTCACTAATTTAGTCTTATATCTGGAATGAATTTTTGCTTGGGTTTTTGAATGCATTGTAGATCTCAGTGGAGATCAAAGAGATCTTTTTAACCATATTCCAGCTGAAGTGTTCAAGTATAATTGGAGTTTGTTGTTGTTGTTACAGCTTTGTGCAATTAATCTTCTCTTCCAAAATCTAGGAGTCGTTCTCTCCTGTAGAGGTTAATGTACTTAAGATACTATTCAACTTGCCTAACATGTTGGGAAATCAATATAAATTAAGTGCCTGTGGTGTGTATCAGTTTTCCTGCTCTAAGCAATCCCTATCACTTAAGTGGACATACTTGCAATTTTACAGAATTACACCAACTTTTCAACAAAACCCAGGAAAAAAAAATTACTATTCTTGCAGTGTGAATAGCACTCCCACATGACGTGATAACCGTTTTCCATCTGTACAGCTCCCTTTTGTAAAGTTGGGCAACACATATGAAAGAAAGACAGACATCAACTGTTTGTGTTCTGAAAGATATTTCAGTTCTTTAGTTCCAGTCACTGAAGGAAGAGGCAGAGGCAAGTTTGAATTATCCCAGAAAACTGAACAATTGGTTTTATTTGGTGTCTTCAAGATGCTTCACCTTCTGCGGGAGATGTAGGTGTTGTAGGAGAGACCATTTCAGGTTTTCGTGAAATTCTGTCCAATTCTGCCTGAACATCTGTTAAAACTGGCTTCTGACCTAGGAAAAAAAAAAAGCATATTATTCAGTTGTGTTTATGAAAACAGTTTGGGGAAAGCCTACAGTATTTTTAATTCTCATATCAGACAAAAATTATTACTGCACACTTCAGGTGCGGAGTAAAGGCAGAAGACCAAACCGCAAAAGCAACAGAAAGGAAACAGTAGCGAGGAAGTCCCATCCCTCTCTATTTCCCATTTCTCAAAGAAACGTCCATAATTATATATTAATTGTCAGCATGTGAAGAGTTAATGTTAAGTATAAAATACAGAAATGTCTATTAAGACTTCTACACAGTTTCCTGCATCATACATATCTCAAATAATTCTGAATGTCAGGGGTTTCACACAGAGCTGTGACCTCAGCTCTGCATCTTTGGTCAGCGTAACCCTGCCATGGCTGCTCATGGGTACACGCAGACCTGCAGGTGGCAGGTCCCTTTCTCTCCTCACCTGCTCACCTGCTCCCTAACCTGGAAAGGACAAACATTTGTGCAATCACACTTAGACCTGATCCAAGTCTACGAACCACTGTTTTCCTCTCCCCCAACATTTTACTCTTACTCCCCCAATGCAGGTTTACTAACCTGCCATGTTCTATGACAAGACTGGAGAAAACAATATGGGAAAAGAATATTGGAGTCTAACCCTGTGACAAGTGTGCGCAGTATCTCAGGCTGTAAAGGAAAACTCTGCCACCCATGTAGTTTTAGCAGTGTCCCAGCATCCTTTCCGACGATGAAATTAACAGGTTCCATCCACAAAGCTCCTTTTTGCCAGATGTAGTGTGCTTCAGTTCTTCTGTGCTTCTTCAGATTATTTACAAAAGCTAATACTGTATCAGAATCAAGTCAACTAATATTCCAACTAATAAGCAGAGGAATTTCTCACAGCTGCTGAGGGGAAGAGTAATTCTCAAATCCCAAACTACTGACTTAACAACCAATTTTGACATTTGAAGAGTGAGCATCATCGATAACACAAGACAGCAAATATTGAGAAAGTTAAGAGGCCACTTCTAAGCCAAACTTATTTCTATTTATATCAATTCCTTGAAAAGCTAGTTCTTTGCAATGTTAAACTGACTACACCCGAAACCTTGATGTATTGTATATGAGGAAATTTCTAAGAACATTTTTGCTCCTTAATAGTTTAATTCTGTTCTTGAAATTTCTGCCACAGCCCCAGACAAAACTCTTTTCTGGAACACTGCCTCTATCTGCCTGGCATTGTCCAAATTCACTGCTGACCACTCCCCACAGAATTTGTCAGTGGTTGCTCTCTTCACCTCATATTGTGTCAGCTGCACTCACTGCAACAATCTCCCAAATGCTGTGCAAACTACACTGCTGCCTTTGCCTGCAGCAGATTAGGAAGTACCCTTAAACTGTGCTCAGCCAAGTGAGCTTTGCATCAAAAAAAAAAAAAAGAAAGAAAAGAGTGCAGACATATAAAAAAAATTTCAGTGTTGCTCTACAAAAAGCATTAGGGCAAAGTGTTTTTTTTCTCTTACTACATGAAAGTGACTACTAATGTCAAGTGCCATTGAAACAGCAGCACCTAAGCACAGTGTTACTAACCTCTGGGGAAACTGGAGGGAAGATATCTCTATAGGTATGTTCTTAAGCAATACTGAAACATTTTAATTTGGCATAGGAAAAAGCACCAGAGTGGTCTTGCATCTAGCTTTAGAGCAGTCACTATTAGACATTTTTAGATTAATACTCATTATTAATCACATCATATAAAAAAAGGCTATCAACAAAAAGATGTGTAAGGATTTTTATAGGCTGTCACTGAACTCAAAGTCTTCATCACATCAGAGCCAGATGGCTACCAAAAGAAAGTTTAGAGATATTTTAACACTGCTGGTATTGTTAAAAATAGACTTGAAATTAATTCCTAATATATCTGAATAATATTAAAAGTGGCTTATAGCATGAGCCATTTTATTGGGATGGAGGAGAACAAAGGAAAAAATCAAGAACTTGTGGACACCATTCATGCTTAAACAGCCACATGAAACGTTTTTCTTTGTTCCTTTGAAAGCCATAAAAAGGCAATACTAAACTCTTGTGAAAACAGCAAAAACCATATCCAATAAAACATTTAGTGAAATATAGTGGCGTTCATACTTCCAATAAACTATACTAATAGGAAGGATCCGCCACGCACAATTTAGACTGAACCGATCTTTTACCATTAACCATACCTGACTTTTTCGCTGACGGCGGTAAGTTGCTGCCAGCACCTCCAGTGCCACCTCCTCCTGGACTGCCACCAACACCACCAGGACCACCAGGGGAACCAGTTTTCTTGCTCAGGAGACTATTGAAGAAGTTAGCCAGGACCCCTTCACTAGTAGCTCCAGCTACAAGAAGGAGGAAAATATAAAAAATAAATAAATAAAAAAATCAAAACACACACCCAAAACAAACCTGATTTTCTAAGTAAATACCGATTTAGTGTGTTAATCAATCTAAATAAGCGTATTAAAGAAAGCAGGCAAAGCAGCGTACTTCTCTAGCTGCATTTTTGCCCTCATAAGAAAAGGTACCTTTCATATTGGGATCAATTTTTTTTGACCCAGTAGGGATGGGTGTAACACTGGCAACGTTTGATGTGACGGATCTATTTGGTGTCCTAGGAGATCCACCAGGAACTCTTGGAGAGGCATCCTATGCAAAATAAAAGAAATAATTCCAAAGCTAAACTGGTCAATCTACAGAATTAAGTCATGCAGTGTAACAGCTATTAGTATTTTTTCAATTTTAAATAATGTAGTATCCCATGCAACTTGAAATGACACAGGATTAGGTTTTGCTGATTACACATAAGTTTTTATTCTTAAAAATATTAGACTTGAGTGCAACTAAAGCACTAGAGAAGCTTTTCATTTTGTCCCCATGAGAAACCTGAAAACCCAATCTGTCACTCAGTAGCACCTCTGACCATAACGAAAACTGCACTGATTAGATCATAGAGGAACTACATCAAATTTCTTGGAAAAACAACACATACCACTGACACTGTGGAAAGAATTAAACACAGCCCAGGAGAAAAAGCATGATTCATTCATTACTTCAAGGATAAAAAGTCCTGTTTGCAGTTCATCTAAAAATGCAAAGCTACTTTATATGATCACATGCTCCTCATTAATCTTGTGTTACTTTTTAGTAATTTTATTTGTATTTTACAGGTAGATGACACCATAGTTCTCATTTGACCTTAATTTTATGGCAGTCTTAATATTCCTACAGAGACAGCGCCAAATTTAGGATATAGAACTCACCAAGGCAATTAGCAAACATAATTTGCTCCCTGGCACACTCTTGGGACAGAAAGGGGAGAGTCAACTAACTGCTTAGGTGCATTCTAACATAGGAAGAATAAAGCCAAGGCGTTTAGCCCTTGTTGCCAATATAAGTTGTAGCGACTGGCTGTGAAGTGTCACAATTTTAGAGCATTACACAATGTAGATTTTAAGTACTAAGTAGTTTAAAAAAAAATAGATCAAAGAGTATTTGATAGTGCAATTGCAACAAGCAACCCTCTAAATACGTGAAGTGAATAATTTTCATGTGATGACATTTTAAATTTTCATTACTAACCACTGGTCTTCCTGTAGCAGTAGGTGGTTGTTTCGCCAGCTGTGACTGCAAAAAACAAACAAACCCATGTAGTGTTATAGATATCACAGCGACTAAGAAACCTAAATTTGTACTGAGAATGTTATTAAATGAAACACTGTCTGCATGTTACCTGCTGCTTCATAAGAAACACTTGGTCATCTTCCGCTACAATTTCTTTTTCATGAACAAACTGCAATACAAAATCATTAACATCATTTTGACTACAAGAAAGAAATGCATTTTCTTTCATATCTGCTGGTAAATACAACCAAACCATTCAATAATGAACTAAATGTGTAAAATGCTATGTTGACTGCAGGCCACCTTTTCTATATCTAAAGATTGCTACCTTATGATTCCATTTAAGCTGCTTAGAAGTGAAATATAAGTATGATTAACTCCTTTGACCTGGCAGGCCTAAGTCTCTAGAAGTACTTGTAGAAGGGCCTATTAAAAAGCTCATTCAAGTGTTCAGTAAAAAGGTAAATAAATAGATAAGAAGTTGAATGCCAAAACATCTCAAATTACCTTTCTGACTGGTGGTTTTGTTATGATATCTTCAAAACTGTCTTCTGCTTTTAGTGTCTGAAAGTTCTCATGCAATATTCCTATCTTCTTGTCATTATCCCAACCTGCAGGACTAGAGAACAGTAGAATTTAAAGCCAAATAAACCTTTATTTCAGGTTATTCTGGTATGAAATCCTGAACTGCAGAAAACTGAAAGCCAGGAAAGTTGTCATAGCTCCTGTTCTCCTGTGTAAGCTACTTATTTGTTAGTACAACTAGTTAGAGATTGGTTGACCACAACAGAGAAGAGCAAAATCTCTGGGTTTGACATTTCTCTTTGGGGCAGTGAGTATTTCTAATTTCAATCCACTGGCTCTCACGAAACTCCAACTCACGAGAATGTTAAGTAGAACTTTAAAAAAAAAAAAAGCATAAACAAAAAAGGGCTTTAAATGCTGTTTTACTGTCTCACACAAATACATTTTGTAGTCATATACACATAATAACGTAGATAACTTACATAAATACTGCATCTTTTTCCACAACAACAGCTGCAACATTGAAAGGAAATCCATACAACTTCTGAACTATATATTTATACACTAAATCAATGTTTTTGTTCTCCTTTACTGAAGTGTAAATAAGTGCTGCCCCATCTGAATAAACTTGTTAAAGAAAACTCAGTTTAGTGGTTAGTAAGAGATACTAAAGTGACCCTTTTTTTGTTAGTTTAAAGGTTACCCACTGGGTAGAATTCAGAGGGGAAAACAAAATCAAATGGGTCAAACAGCTTGCGACACTTGATTTTTACATAAGCTATTTATTAATTTACATCTTTCTGCATTTGTTTTAGGCCAACTCAGCTATTGCTTGTAGAGTAAAGTACAGGCTCTTCTCACTTTCAAAGCCCACAATACTATGATGACTTCAAAACTGTTCTCTGCTTTTAGGGCACAAAATTTTTCATGCCATAATCCTTGTATCTTGTCATGATCCCATCCTTCAACACAGCCACTACAGCATTAACGCTGCTAGCTTCAAAAATGCCACAGACCTTTCTTTTCCCTACTTGGGTTTTTAAATCAGGGGAACAGGTCCTCACATTATACAGTGATCTGCTTGCAAACGAAACTGAAGGCGAACAAGTTGTGCTGTGGATCAATTACTTAAAAGACCAGGAAAGTGCTGAGTGTTCCAGCATGTTTCACTATCTAATTAGCACTGCTTATGCACAGGATTAATAAAAGCAGCCCAGGAAGTTCTGAGTAATTATTACTTTGGGATTATAAAAAATGCCAAACCCACTAATTTATTCCTACATGCATGCCATTCAAATTCTAGAAGAAAGTTACATAATGGGATCCGATTCCCATTCAGTGAAGTTTAGACTAGAATTCCAAGTTCAATTCACAGAGACTAATTTCTACCTATCTTTTGTATTCTTCCTCCATTGACAAGACATTACAATTATCCTTAATTCCATTTTGAAAAATTACATCTTGGAAGACTTTTGAAGGAAGTGCCATCTTTCTTCTCAGGTTCTTGAACTATTTTTCTTCCATCTGTTGACTACTGTCTCTCCAACAGTATTTAAATTTCCCTTTACCACAGCACAAATGATGACAATCGGCATGTTACTGGCATCTAAAAAAAAAAAAAAAATCTGTATCTCAGCATGTCTAGCTGACTAAACAACACTAAACAGTATTTTATACACTGCTTTAAAAAAAAAAGTAGTTTAAAATAATAATAGCACAGCAACCTCTTATGCATTGTTTCTGTACCAACACAACAGAAGCCAGTGGATCTTTTCTACACCAATTCACACTTCTTTCCTCCCCTCATCACCTCATCCTGTGGAATTACTGAAGACTAAAGAGATTTCATATTTGGGTCAAAAATAATAACACATCTTATATGCATCTGAAGCAAGATCACACTTAAATGAATTATCTTGTTGTTAATATTTTAAGGAGCTTGTTAGCTAAGATGTGCTGATTTGCAAACTGACCCTAAATATGGAAATGAAGGTAAGCAAATTCAGGGTAAGGGGACATGCTAGGTTCTTGCAGCTCAAAAAATAAAAAGAGAAGTTTAATTCAACATTGCCTGTAGGGGCAGCTGAAGCAGACTGCCAAGCTGCAGTAAAGAAGTTGTATCCTACTTTGCTACAGATGCAAATATCCTTTTAAGCATGTCATGATAATGACTCAAACCTTTGCATTAATTATCTTTATGACATTTTAAAGGATACATTGTAAGCAAAACCGTCTGATATGTGACTGAATGAAGTCGAAGTGTTCATCTCTGTAGTCGTGCTCTTTTTCCAGAACACTGATGGCATCACACTGTCAAAATAAACACAAAATTAATATACCACTTCCAGTTATCTGCTGAAATAGGGGCCTACAGGAAAGAATGGGAGGAACTCTTTAACAGAGAGTAAAGTGATAGGACAAGGGGTAATGGTTTTAAACTGGAAGAGGGCTAATTTAGATGACATATTAGGAAGAAATTTTACACACTGTGGTATTACAGGACATAGCATTTTTTTTATCCAGTTACTAACTATCCCTTTGCAAAAGGAGGCAAAAAGCAAGAAATGTGGAAGCAGGGGAAAAAAAAGAGAAAAAAGAGGGAAGGGGACAGTGGGGAGAAGAATACCAGAGAACTAGCAGGTGAGGAAAAAAAGGTGCTTTTCAAATGAGTGGACTAGCCTTCCAGTGAAGGAAAAGCAAGTACATCAAAAGGTTTATTCTTTCAGCGTGTGCCAGCAGAGGCTGCAGATGCAGTATGCTTAATGCCAATGAGAACTGAAGAGCTGGGGGGGCAGGGAACCAACAAAATCCAACAACCAGCCACCAGACCCACGGCATTTTTTCTTTAGACTGAAAATATGGTAACCTATCTAACAGAAACCGCAACAGTTCAGCAGAAACACAGTAAGAACCTAGGAAAGTTAACAGAGCAGTACTTTACTAACTAGAACCCTCGGATATTAATCTCCAGAAAAAGCATCAGAAATATTTAAAAACCCTACTAAAACACTATCTGCAGAATAAGGAGATGAAGGAGAATTTTTATTGCTTACTGACTAGCTCACTTGTGTGAGCAAAGCCAAGTCTGAGCAATTTCTCAATTCCTTGAGAAAATCAATCCCAAAATAACATGCAACGACAGCTTCCAGCAGATAACCAACCTTCAACAATAAACATTTTAAAAGAAATCTTATGCAGGGTATTCAGAATGACTTAAGAACCATGTGCTTCCCACCCCAAATCCACAATGAACAGAGTTACTTAAAAAAAATATGTAAACAACCTAAAACGTTAAACAAACCTTTGTACAAACTACTACTACTGGAATGCCTAAGTTACATGTTAGTGTATCTGCACCCAGGGGTAAAATCACACTGTCATCTTTGTCTTCCTGTAATGAAGTATTTCTTCTCTGTGGAGAAGCTGGAAAATCCTCGCCTGGTTCTATATATTCCTGGAAGTCTCTTACCACTGAAAGTAAAAAAAGTTATATTAAAAGATCAGCTACTTTAGTATTTCAACATGATTTCCACTGCCATTGATCTCTAGCACTGCTGACTGTATGTTACTTCTGCTTCTTTATGTTGAAGAAATACCTGTGCATGCATTGAGTGCTGACTATTTCTTTGCTCTATGCAGCACGAGAGAGAACTGAGATCTGCTTCATTAGCAGCCAGAAGAACATGACCAGACAGGAAAAGCATTAACCCATTTTTATTTTAGCATGTGGAACCACTAGACCACCAGGCACCACTCGACGACTGTCATTGCTAGATATGTTTCCTAGAAGACACAAGTTTCCTTGCGTTCTTCTTGGCAAAATTAATAGAACAGATTTTTAGAATAAGCAGAATTAAGCCTTACACATATCACTTAGCTGCTACTGTATATAAAGTTTTAGGTAAAACTCCTTTGTCCACACTTCTCTCTCTCTTTATACAGTGAATCTACAGTCATAATGAGCAAAAATAATAGAATACACAAACATTAGTTATTAACTAGCTTTATAATTAGTTAATAGCATATTATAAATACTTGGTATGCTTTTACAATAGATCAGACACCACTTAAACATTCTGCAAGGAGAGTATGTAACAAGAATTAGAAAAAAGGTGAAGTTACAAGTGTAACTGTCTTGTCAGGTTCCATTGCATACACTCAAGCCTCTAATTACACAGTCACTTACTATTCCTGCAGTCAGGGATGCAGGATTAGGCATAAGATGTCTGTAACTTTCACATCACATGTCTTATTTCACACAGTGGAGAGAGGATTCTACCAAACCCCAGCACTGATTGTTTTTCCATGAGTAACACATCCCAATTCAGCCAAAAAAAAATCAGGCAGCAAGACCATTTAGCTGAATCATGCACACTAGCAGCTAACTAGTACGCTGTCACTGCTTGTCCTGATTTATGTTAATCCACCCCTACCTTCACTAAACTGACTGAAGCCCTCTTATATGCAGAAATGCACAAGTTGAATTAACAGAGCAAGACTTGAATTATTTTGGCCTAATGTTTCCTTTTTTTTTTCTGTAGGGTACTGAAATAATTCAGCTTTTCTACAGACCTGAGAGTTCACAATGACAAACTGCATATGCACAGATTGTCATCTCTACCTGAACAGTCAACTCAAGCTTTTATTCAGGGAATGCTGCTACTTCAGCTGCATGTTCTAAACCCAGCCACTCAAGAGAGTCTTTCCTACACAGCATCCTAGCTGTTGTAGGATTGCACGCTAAAATAAAAATCGCACTATTCCAGCACTATAAATCTTCTAGTGAGTTCCTTAAATTCCAGCTGTACGTTCATAACACACTAATCTTTATACAGTTACAGAAAATGACAAAAAGGAGGACTGATGCCATATATCACAGCTTAAAGACTGTGGAACAGTCTCAGGTTTTCCTTGGAGACACAATTAAAATGACCAGGCCGTAAGTGGCAGGGGGGCTGGACTAGATGAACTTTTGAGGTCCCTTCCAGCCCCTAACATTCTGTGATTCTGTGATAAGGTTTCATTAGACACAGCTGAATTCAGTAACTCTTCACACACAATTGCTATGTATCCAATAATGCCTTCCCATACCAGTTTTAGCCCCCACAGGGTCTGTTTTTGAGGAGAGTTAAGTTGCTAGAACTGGAAGACACAGCACACCTCCAGAAAACTACACACACAAACCCTCAGCAGATTTCAGCCTTGTTAGCAAGTTAAATGAGCTCACAGGAGCCTCTCGGGAGCACCGAGCCTGACACAACAATGAAGCAGGATCATGTGGCCAAAAGTCAGGCAAGGTTCCTCACTGCTTTTTTTGCAGCCCGCCTAGCAAGGCATGAAGCCACATCACAAGAGGCTGAAAACAAAAACAGCTTCCAGTCATATTTGGATTGTGCCCAAGGCTCCTGTTATATCCAACATACAATCCATATCTGTAAGAATTAGACCAGATGCTACAAGAACAGCAGAGGAAACTTTTAATGAGTAGCTGGTTTTCTTGACTCACTTCATAAAATTTTCTGGATTTTATACAGTTTCAACAATTTTGTTCACTCAGTAAAGGAGCAAAACTATCAGCCTACACACTTTTGATAACAGAGACATTTGTGCCCTTCCTACTTTCATCCAGTAAAATCCTATGCTGAAACTCTTTGGGAGGGGTGTTCAACACACAAACACCATCCCCTAAAAACCAAACCAAAAACCACACCCAAAAGAGCTCAGCTCCTCCCTCCTAAACAAGTTCTTGTTGTGAAAGCATCATCTCAAGGATGACGCTTCCCTTAGAAGAATCTCCCTCTTAAAATACACAGACAAAGAACATTCCCCATTCCAGAGTATCTACAACTGTCACCTTATGGGCTATTTTATCATAGCACAGCTACAACCCACATTTCTGAAAAAGCTATTCGACAATCTGGCAGTCGGCTGCTTAAGAACGTACCAGTTACAGAGAGCACCTTCAGACTTACAAACGAAGTTTAATCCTGTTAATTGACCTTCACACACAGCTTTCTCAAATGCTCTTCCTTGTAGTAATTCAATGAGAGATGAATGGGAAAGACTCAATTTTTAGTGCCCGAAGGTAAATACAGTGGCTACTCAAAAGTAATACAGAGCTACGATGTTTGAGAGTTCAGTTAGGCAACTCAGGGACTCCTGCAAAATACTGGTGTTCTTTTCTTTATAAGTAAAAAAATGAAAGCTAAGAAGTTTTTTTTTCACTTGGTAGAATCTTATCTAGGTAAGTCTGTAAGAAGCAAGACTGTAAATTCAACCCAGCTGTGCTCATTCTGAAAGCTTCACCCCCAAATTAAGGTACTTTTGTTAGAAAGAAATACTAGTATTTTTCATAGAGCTACTTGAGACATCTGAAGGCTGACTTTCTTGATAACTCCTAATTTTAAATAGCATTTCTAAATAATGGAAGAGACTGCAATGGAGAGATTAAATGGTGCAGAAAGCATTAAGCGTATTTGATTTAAATGGATTCCTACGTATTCGAGAATACTCACACTTTTGTTCCATTTCTTTCATTTCCTCCGGAGGAATTTTTAACTTGTCAATATGTTCTCTTACAACACTTGCCCATTTTTGTAAAGAATCCAGTGCAGTCCAAGGCCTAGACATGTCTACTACCAACATAATTAAAGTGTCCTTTAGAGAGCTTGCTTCCATCGCAAATTTAAGAAGACCTTTGTGATACAGGTCGCCATCCAAAATCCACACATTACATCTTGTTTGGTCTACAAAAAAAACCCAAAAACATTTAATGAGACTTACTTGAAACAGTCCACTACATAATGGCTATTAAATCTTCTGTAGACATATAAATTACAAGAAAGCAGATGGCATGTTTTATCAGTCAATTGAATGTACATAAACAACACAGTAAACTGCAGCTTGTCAAGGCAAGCTCCTCCTCTTCCACACCCTGATGTTGAACAGCTGACAACTGAAGAGCTCAAACACATTATCTGAAAGTGAGAATCCAGAGATAGCAGTCAACATGTCCAAAATTAATGTTCACTATTTTAGAGAGGGAAAATGTTTTCTCCAAGATGCAAATTAGGAGAGGAATTGGGTGAATTCAGCCATCCCTTCTCAGTGTTTGGCCTGCTCAGCGCTCAAGGACTGCTGTCTCCCCTTCAAAATTACAAGGAGTTATACCTATGTAACTCTTGAGGAACAGAAGGTACCTTGGCCCTTCAAAAAAAACCTCAAAAAACCCTGAAGTAGAACTGCAAGTTTTTAATGATTCAGATGAATTTATCAAGCAAGAAAATTATTCAGATTTGCAAAAGGATAATCACTATAAAAATAGACTATGCCACTGCTTTTTCCCCCCAAAACAGCATACTCTCAGAGGCACTTCTGCAGTAAATGACAAGCTGTTGATTCAAGATTAGGTAGCTTAATATAATTACAATTTACCTTCAAGTAAGTTTTTATTACTTGTTACAGAAGTTCCAAGGAAGACATTTAGATTAAACTCCCAAACCTCTTAACCCTGGTCAAGTCATCTTGGAGACCAACAGCCAGACATGGAAGTCAGGAAAGCAGGTGATTTCAAAAAAAAAAAAAGTTCCAACTCTTTTGGGTTTTCTTTCTATCTGTATTTGTTCTTACAGTATAGACAAGAGTTCCCATTTTTCCCCTCACACTTCCCAGTTATTTACACCCCATTCCCATTAAGTATTGCCTCTAGGTAATCCATTGCATCTCTACAGTGCCTGGTCATACTCCTTCCCTTGTTTCTCCACATATAAGCATCAATTATCCATATCCCATAACTGCAGGTATTTAGGGAATGAATCTTAAACACTTTTTTTTTTTTACCTTCAAGCCATAAACCAACTCAAGACAGTTGAAACACAGCTTCTACTTTATTTCTCCTTCCTCCAAATTTCTGGGTTGGTGGTTTGGGTTTTTGTTCTGGTCTGTTTTTAAAATCGCCTTTAGCATTGTGCACATTCTCCTACTCATGATACAGTCTTTCAGATTCTGATACCATCAAGTCAAAGGTTCCTCTATACATTCAGAAAAAAAAAAAATACTTGCTACAGTAATTGAGATGCAAGGTAAGAGCCTAGGCACCTTTTCCTCTAGGCCTGAGGAGTGCAGAATGTTGCAGCTAAGACTGCCTCCCTGGTCTTTTCAGCCTTTTCTTTTGACTGGTTCCTCTCCTACTTTACCACTTAAGTGATCGTTCACGGTAGTTACTAATGAATTACACTGAGAAACTTCCTCATTATATAAATCACTTATGGCCTAAGCTGGACTCCCGCAAATCATATTTTAAAAAAAAAAAAAAATCTCACTGTCATTCCAAATGTCATATTATCGACACAATGCTTTCAAATTGGTTTAAAATGTTATTAGAAATACAAACTTACCATCTCTATCTTCATCATGCACATTTAAATACAAATACTCCATTCCTCTTCCTTTTTTGTATTCCTCTATTCCTTGAATTTTTCCTATTAAGCTAGTTTTACCTGCTCCATCTTCACCTGGAGAGACAGAAGTTAGATATGACTCAATCTTTAACCACAGTTCCATATTAAAAACCACCTGAGGCAAGAAGGAAACCATATAATGACTGAGCTCATTAAAGTTTTGAAATATAGTGGGCTTTGCCCAACTTATCAATCTATTCAAAGTGCATGCCTCAGCTTCAAGTCTTATTTCTAATTATTGATAGATGCAATTATGCCAATAACTATCTGAAATAGGTTCTTATGTGCATCTTTAAAAGCATACCTTAAGGAATAGTTAAATACCTCAAACAATTTCAGTACAACTAAACCCAAAGTGTAACAAAGTCTTTTTAAAATAGAGTTGAAGTCACAGTAAGTTCCTCTTAGGACCAGAAGAATACAACCAGACTAAGGCAAACATGTTTCCTTAGCTTTTATGGGTGGTTTCTTTGAATCGTCTCTGTTACAGATCTAAAGAAACCTTAAAAAGAGGTATCCGACAGTAAGCCCATTGCCTTACAGCACACGTGTATTTGGGTACACGCACAGTGACAACAAGCCTGCAATTCAGATCTGTTCACTCCCCTCCAAAGGGAGAGGCGGCTCAGTTAACCAGAGAACCTTACAGCACACTCAGTGTAAACGCCTCAACTACTGCCAGACTCTTCTTGAAAAACTTCTATTTCTAACCATATATCCCAGAGATGGAAAACTTCAAGTGCACATTTTCCAGTTTGAAAGAGTAACCGACATGAATTTGGACAGAAATGGGGTTCTGCCACTCTAATCTGGCAGTACAGTGGGTATGTAACAGCTAGACATCAAAAGATTCTTGAAAGTCACTCACAGGTTACAAAATTAAGATTAAAACCAGGTTCCTAAGTATCTTACCAATTTCAAGCTAAACAGAACATTTTTTTTCCCCTAAGTGTCTCTTATACAGGAAGAGTATAAATATTTGCTTTAACTACATAACAAGGAAAAGAGTTCAAGGACAGTATTTTTTCACTGCTACATATAATGGTGTTTTCCCTTCACACAGAACTGACCATGATCTTATAGATAATATTACTGTTACATTAAAAAGATTATAGATATAGCCACAGAAAAGAGCAGAAAAATCACACTTTGACAGATTGATTCTGAATTTACTAAGGCATCATTCCCAAGATTACCACTTGATGTTTTAACGTTTAGATTTGTTTTCATACTTCACTAATAGCTAGAAGCTACAAGAAACCCTAAGACTGTTTACTCTAAGTACTTCATGGGATTTTACTCAAATGAATAAAAAAGCATTTTTTAAAAAAAGTGAAATTTTAAAAAGAAAGAGGAAAAAAGACCAGAACTGAAGTTTAAGACTTGGTTAAATTTAGAGAAGTGAAAAATGAAGTTGTATCAGATAAAAATTTTCAACATTTAAGTGTTTGCTAGCTCCTTAACTATATTAAAATCAAGATGCACCTAAGAAAACAACTAGTTTTAAATAAACATTGGAAACCACAGCTATCTTCTAGCCACACATCAAACTTTTCCTCTTCTTGTAAGAATATTCTTTTAAAATTTTGCTCAAAAAGTGAAGACTTCAAGCTTCATCACTGGAGATAAATTACAATTCATCCTCTGCCTGCACCCAAGTACTTATCCAAGCTTCTTAAATTTGTCATCTACAAATAACTGAGAAGACTTTATAGAGCTGCTGCACTGACATGTTTTGCTGCTCAAGTTGCTATTACTTTTGCCAACAATTTCTGTATGATTCACTGTTATTTCACCTTTTTGAATAGGCACCTTCAATTACTTTGTGCCAGCAGAAGGCTCAGAAGGTAACAACAAAAAGTTTGTTATTCCTTTTAAAGAGGGGTTGTACTTAATATCTTGCTTAGTTTCTCAGACCAGCTGACTCCTATCTAAGTTCTCTAGCATACTAGTTCGTTTCACACAGGTGAAAATAAAGATTGTAACATGTTTGCTTTGGGAAAGTTTAGCATCTTCTGCAAAGTACATCTGTCAGTTCTTAACAAAAGTGGCTGTTACTGAAGTTTAAGAAACATTTGCCTTATGAAATGTTCTAAACATGACAAAAATATACTGAGGCAGTCTAAACTTAAAACATAGTCATACTAATTCTAATATCTATGCAACTGCTGTTTGCTAAACAATACAGACAAACTTGAAATGTATGTCCTGCAAGCCCATTACTTATGGCTATGTGTTGCATAGTTTTCCTCCTGTACTTCCAAATGTCTGAGGTAAACTGAAGTTCAATTCTTTAAAGTTTATATTGTATTGCAAAATAGAGCTGGAATTTTATTTTCTCTCCTCAACTTCTGTAGTAATTATATTCAGACCTCACAGAGAAAGAAATTTTATCAGTACAGCATAAGACAAGTTGATTTAATGTAAAATTAGTACCTGTGGACACATGCATGCAGTGGCCATTTCAGCCTTCCATCGGAGAATTACTTGAATTTAATCTGTTCAGTGAAGAAGTTTCTCTACTTCCTTCTCCTTAGCTAATATCCACCCATTTCAAAACACCAAGAGCAGTAGGTGGATCACCGACATACCTAACTGTATCATACACGTTCTTGCATGCAGGAATCAGTGCTCATCATCCACTAGAAAGCCAGAATGATACATCAGTGAAGTTTGAAGAGATTGGTACTACTTTCACGAATTACTTGGGTAAATGAAGAGAATACTACAGTTTGTAGATGATATAAGAAACACCAAAAGATGTGTGGAGGAAAGAGTTAGAGGCAATACTGACAAGAAGTCCAAAGTAAGTTCGCAGTGCATAAACCAACTACTCTACAAAGAGGATGACTCACTTGCAAGGGTGCGAGACAGCTGCCTAGACAAATGTGCCCTAGTCCACAAGGGATTCAAAGTTCTCAACAGATTTAAGCCAAATTAGAGTCACTATTATGGAAAAAGCTGTCAGAAAGTAAAATCAGATCCTTCGTATGATATAAAAATTTCCTCCTTTTTGCCCACACATTAATCAGAAAAAGTTAGTAAAAGACAACCGCCTTGGCTATGAGAACATGCCAAGAGATTCCATCTACCTCTACTCTCTATTTTTAGTATGTTGCATATACCTTTTAAGATTGTGACCACTGCAAATTTTGTGTTACCACAAATCCCACCAGTCTTTAGTAGTATAGAAGCTTCTCTCCAAGAAAACAGGAAGGAAATATTTGTGAGGAAATAAGTCTTTTAGCCATTTTAGATTCAATGGATAATGTACAGCACAGTAATGCAATTAGCATTAAGTACTACCAAGGACATATAAGCACACATTATATGGCATTTGAAATTACAAACCCTAAGCATATTTAGCTTTTTTGGTTGTCTCTGGACACCTCTAACGTATATGAAGAAGTAATGCTGCTTCATTTCTGACTTAAGCATCATTACATAATTGTGAAATAGATTATTTTTTAAGCGCTACTGAAGCAGTATTGAAAATGAAGCCTCATGCAGCTCCATAAAGTTATTATCCTGCTTCTCCTTCCTCCAAAATTTTGAGATGGAAAATCCTATCTAACCATATAATAATGAAATTAACAATTGAGTTCCGTATGTAAGCTCACAGAGCCAAACATTTTTGACCACAGATCTCAATACAGAATTGCAAGGTAGAATAGAAATGAAGTAGCTTGTTGCAAATTTAAGATATTGTGTCCTTCTTCTGCAAGTAACACAAAAGGTCCTCCTTTTCCAGAGTAAATCCTGAAATTCTCCATTACATCAAAACTGCACTTACACATTATTACTACAGTGAGGAAGTAGAAGTGATGCTTCTAACAAGCAGTGCTATACACCAAAGCTGAACACTAGTAAAAGAGTGACAACAGATTTAATTTCCTGGAAAAATCAGGCTAGGAAGCAGCTGAAACAAAGCCAAACCAATCTGCTTACACGCAGTATTTCACCATCTTGTTAACAAGACGGGAAGCCTTATACTCAACTACACAAAAGCCTTTTCATTTTTACCCACGCACCGCTACACTTCACTCCGATGAGCTCAAACTAGCGGTCGTGCTCTCGAAGCTTCTCTGTCCAAGGTGCTATTCTGGCTGCAAAACGGTTTGATGATGTCCTTGTTGCTGCCCTCAAAAGACGTAGAAAGCCGTAATACAAGACCCTGCCCAGCCTGCTTTCTCACTACTCCAGGCAAAAAGTAGGTTTACTGAGGAGAAAATGGAGTATCACTAAATGTTCTGCTACAACGCAGAAGTCAGCAGAATGGTCACCCCGAGCCGGGAAGGACGAGCAAGGAGGTGAAGGAATCGCCTTCCGTGAAGGCAGGTAGGCAGGTACTTAGCTACTTTCACGTGCTTTAAAAGACAACACTTCTCAGTTCTCACAGAAGTCTGTACACGGGAGAGCAAACAATGCATTATCTCGAGGTTAGACATGAGTTTTGACTTTTTATTTAAATTGTTTCTCCACTGTAAAGTGTCAAGTGTGTTTAAAATATGGCAAGGCAAAGAAGCAAGAGGTGAATCGTTCATTCCTGTCAGCTGTATTGGTTATCTGCCCCCCTTCCATCTGCGGCTCTAATTTTTTATTTTATTTTTTTAACAGCTCTTTGAAATGCCCTGGATGCACTTAATTATGTGTAATCTATAATCCCACTGGTTCCTTAATGGAGTATTTTTTAGTTTGCTTTTTAAAACCATCAATTAAAATTCAGCTTGATAAGGGAATTATACAACTCATCTCTAAAAAAAAATGTCCAAGCAAGGCCAAGCAAAAGTAGAGATAACAGTCCTAATTAACCCCTTCTGTCCCTCCACCCACCCCCGACATATTTTTGTGAACTAACTTTATACTTTTTACAAAACAAGAGACAGCTTCTGGGTAGAACAATTCACTATATGAAATATGTCTAACATAAAATAGTGAATATTTTTATTAATAGAAAAAATCCCACCTCACTTAAATATGATAGAACAAAGTCATGAAACCCAAACTTGTGTCACCACACAGGACAAAGGTGCCTTCTCAGAATCACAGAGAGATCTCTATTACAGATGTGGAATATCTGACTCTCAGCACAGTGAAGTGGACACACAACAGTCTTCCTACTAGAATGACATATGTGTGCACTATAGCTATTTGCAAGATAAAATACTCCTCACAAGCTAATAATTGCCTTTTCCACAGCTGCATATTAGTGAAAGAGACTTGTTTACACATACTACACTAACTGGAAGACTGCTTTTTGCAGAAGACGACCAAAATAATCAGAGCAAGCCAAATTTAGTTTGTTTTCAGAGAAGCGAAGAAAAATTATTTATGCTGATGGGATTCTTCTCTAGAATCCCTAAAAAAACCATGGAAGTTCACAGGTCGTATCAAGTCTTCAAATAACCTGCCTCTATGTTATGATTTACTTGACGGACAAAACCTTCTCCTTTAAGTTTGTTTTACTCCAACAGGTAAGTCTTTCCTCTCACATATGATTCATTTGTTATCTTTGTGGCACTGAAAAATTAAATAACTTTTCTGAGAAGCAACTTAACTGCACTTTTGCATTACAGCATGATAGAAAGCAGATTGTAGACAATTGTTCCAGCATGTCTTTTGTCAAGTCCTGCACCAAAAGAATTCACAGCCTGACTGTGGAAACAGGGACAGTAGAAACAGCGTTACTTATGCATGAAGAAATCCACAATCAGAGAAAGCAAAATATTGCAGAGAATTCTATAGTGAATAGGAACAGCTTACATCTCTAATGCTTATATCTCTCCTTTTAACAGTGTATTTTACCCAAATTCACTACCAAAATAAGAGTATTCCAGTGCTATGATCAAAGGGACTTCTTTATTGGTACTCCTGCCACTAAACTGTCCCAAGAACACAGAAGCACAATTCCTTTCACTTTGGAGCTATTTCACAGACAGATCTGGTAATCAGCAGCACCTCTGGGAAAGCAGAGACAAAATAAACGTAATTCAGGAATTTCAGAACTTCCTGTGCTGTGCTAAGTTTTACTACACAGCATCCACATAATTCCGGCTTTTTGAAAAGGTATTGTAGCAGGAAGGACACTATGAAGAAGTACTACCTAGGTCCAAAAAAATGTAGCTGCAAAGCACAATTATAACTTTATCTAGGTCAATGCCCCATCAGAACAACTGACACTTAAGAAGTATAACTCTGCTGATTGAGACAAAACTTAGCTACATTTGGAAGACTTTCAGTGCTTGTAGAAGGTGAAGAAGTTGCAAGAAGAGGAGGAAAAGAAGGTATCTGACATAACTTCTGCAATACTAGAGAATCACAAAACACTTGAGATAAACAATATGGACAGTATCAACAAGCAGTATTTCATCAGCTGCAATGATGAAGTGTTCACAGTAAAACTTTCAGCTATCTGAATATGAAAAAATAAAGTGGAAAAGTAATTTCTATAGTGTTAAGTATAAACTTAAGTAAACAGCTTTTATACTGATTTTATACACTCAAAAATTTGCTGTATCATAACTTCATTTTGAAGTTCACTATATTCCATGGGTTGCACTAAAAGGAAGCAGCAAGCTAAAACTACTCTTCAAGATGTGTCATTTTCTACAGTTACAGCCATTCCCAATACGTGTACACACAGAGAAGTGTACTTGTAAATTAGCTGCAAACTGTGGAAACTTCTTCTCAAGCATCCTGACAGCCACTGGAGAGGAGTAGAGCTCAAAGATTCAAACAAGCAGGCCTGGCCTTGAAAAGTGAGATGTCTGGGGCAGAGAGAAAACGTGGACACACGGCAGTTGAACACTCACTGCCCTGTAAACTCAGTCTTTATCATCAAGTGGGATAAAACGCATGAAGAAAGCCAAAATGCTAGTGATTCAGCAGAAGCGTAAGTGTTCAGTACAGACACTTGTAGTCAGGTGTACGTGTGTCACTGGGTGATTTGACATCATTAAAATTGCAGACAAAGAATCTACTACGCTTCAGAGACAGAGGAACTTAGGAAACGCAAAGCCAGATAGAAAGCAGCTACCCAGTTCACTTGCAAGCTGGAAGCCTGTTTCCTTGTGCCTCCTGGAGTAACTTTGAGCATTACTGCTTGAATACATGCTGCAGTTTATTCGATAAATGATTAGTTCAGGTCTCTGAAGCCAAGCCTTGACACATTTTATAGCATTATGGATTCCATTTGCGCAATGGTAACTTCTTTGCTTTTCCCTCTATTCAGCTTGCTGGTTCAGATATATCAGGAAAGGAATGAACAAGAAGAGGTCCCAGTTGTAAGTAGGAGTTTTCTCATCACACTCAGCAAAAAGCATCTCCTCTGATTGGCTATCTTTATTACACAAGTGAGCAGAAGAGACAGTCCAGAAGAAAAATAAAAGAAAAAAACAACCCAGCAACAACAAATACACTCCTTCAGCTATGTGCAAAAAGTAGCTAGAAATGCCACTGAAAGCACTCAATTACCTTGAGACAGCAAGGACATCTTAGTCTTCTGCTGGTATAGTTTGCTAAATGAGGTACTATGACAGAACTGCTTAGGAATCAGAGCATGTTTGCCTTACAGAACAGTTTAGGAAAGCTTGCATTTTTATAATTTGTTCATACCAGAACAGAAAAATGGTTTTACGCTACATGAGATGCCAAACAAGGTTTAAATCTTCACAGAAAAATAGTTTTGAAAAAAACATCTGTAAGTGAAAATTTTGGAGAAGTAAAACTGCAAGTTAATTAATTTTTTGGTTGATTCTGAGTAGGCATTTGTCAGTATTATATATCAGCCTTCATTTCACAAAACTATGTGCCTTATCTAGAGATCAACCTTCCAGATTTGGCATTGCAGTTTCCTTTAGATATTTCTGTGATGTCTTGAATTGCTTTCCAGGTTCTCAAAAATGAGATGTTAACGTAGCTAAAAATAAATACTGAAATAGCAGAATTAGCATGCCAGACATAGCCAGGTTCCCAGAACAACTAGGCATACAAGTATATGTAGTGTTTGAAAAATATACATGCTGCAGGTAAATTAGAAAACTTGTCCTAACAAACAAAAGAACACTACGTGGTGGGTTTTCTGGTTGTTTTATCTGTGGGTTTTTCTGAGGGGTGGGAGAGGAGGAAGGCTTGAGGCTTAGAGGATTTTTTTAAAATGTAATTTGTATTGAAAACCCGCATTTGGTTGTCATTATATATCACTGTTATAACCAATATACTGCAAGATTTGCCTCCGACAAAATGAGTGAAAACCATCAAGACCCTGGTCAGCTTTACTCCTGCTTGAAAGTATTCAAAGAACAATGAAACTGAAACCAGGAAGAAGTGATCTGTATTTACAAGAGAAGCTAGTACAAAACTATTTAAAGGAACAAAGTTTAAAGATAGAGGAAATGTGAGATAACAGAGAAATTGCAAACACAGAGCTCAAGAATCTGAAGAGACAGAACTTCACATACTGGATCTTGTCCAATACAGAATACATAAGACCTCTCCTTTTCCTGTGCCAGTGTCCTTCAGGAGCAGCATCATGACTTGCAAATGAACAGAGTGTGATAGATGGGTTAGGTATTCCCACAGAGGACATCCACGTGGTCCTCACTGGCCATCAAATCTGATGCTAGTCTTCCTAAATACATGCCAAACTTTTTTTTTTCCCCATTGGACCATGGCCTTCTAGAAAACACAATTCCTAAGAAAGAACTAGAATGTCTTCTACAATCTGTACATCTTTTAATAAATGCATGAGTCAAAAACAGGAACAAAAAAGTGTTACATTAAGTCATTTTATAAGCGCTACATGAATGGGTAAAAAGAAAATTTCTATATGACAGATTAAGCATCACAAACTAAACAAGCATTTGGAAACGTTCTACGATGCCCTCGCTAGTTCTGAAGGAAGCACAGTCTCCAGTTATTAAGTACTAAAGACTGGCTGACTATGAAGAGAAAGAAAAGAAGAGTGTAATCTTCTGGACAAGGATCACAGCTTGAAAAAGAATTTTCCAACTTCATCACAGACAATAATTCAATTTAGTTTCAAAATATCACATAAAAAGTTGTCAATCATTACAGAATCTTTCCTTTCTTTAGTATCAACAGAATTTCCAATCTCAATATCCTACTTATTTACATAACATAAAAAGCAATAAATTAAAGGGTAGTAAGACTTGTAACAGATTCACTAGACCATCCTATCACCCTTGCACAGTTTTCTACTTCATAGTTAGTTTTAAAGCACCACTCAGCTCTTCAAAACAGGAAGAAAAGGGTCACAGTGATTGCTTTAGGATTATAGAGGAAGAAACCTAACTTGAAAAACCTCAAGAGAATACAAAACACAAGACTACACAGAATCATAGTATACATAGATTCTGCGTGAATTTTCCTGAATTTTAACCCCATTTCCAAATATTAACACACAGCTCTTTCTGGGAACAGGGATGCTGGCAAATGAGGGAAGAAGCAGCCAGTTAACAAATCTCGGATTCATTAAACTACTTGCTCATGACAATATTTAACAGTCCTTCCGCAAAAAAAAAAAAAGCCTCATTAATAGTAACAACAGCAATAATACATATATACTCACACACACACATTTGACAGCATCTTTTCTCCTCTTCCCCCATGAATTTTTAAATTTTGCTTGACACACAATTTTTTTTCATTCTCTCTCTCAACACTATGTAACAGGGATCATCACCCTACCAAAGTCCCTTCCCGTTCCTCCCAAAGCTTGCCAAATGCCAGGCTGGACTAACGCACGGGGTGGAGATAACAGAACACAATGAAAGGCAGCGGCAGTCAACGATGCTGCCGCACAACTTGGGCTGATCCTGCTGCTGACAAGCTCGGTGCATGTGGGCAGGAACATCCAACACGCCCATAGAGCCTGCCCCGCCCTCCGGCCAGCAGGGAGCAGCCGGCATTGATCCACTCGGGCCACGGAAGCATTTCTTTCTGTTCGTGTGACACACCACAGGGACCAGCAAGCAGCACTGGTTGCGCGAAGGAGGGAGGATTCAGAGAAGGCGAATCCTCCCTCCGCACAGCCCCGAAGGCAACAGTCATCGGGGCAGAAAGACAATAAAAACCACCCTTCCAAGGCTTCTCTACCTAAGCGACTAGGGTGGGGGGGAAGGATTGCAAGGGCATTATGGCGAGGTGCCCGCGAGGGGAGGCATATCTAAAGCTCCCTAGATACTGGACATCCAAAAGGAACCAGAAAGCACGCCAGGGAAGTAGCGAGGGCGCTGAGCCAGCGCCTTGCCATCACCACCCGCCCCCCTCCGGGCACTACACGAGAAGAGCTCCAAACGCCCCAGAGAGGGCTGGGGAGCACGCCCGTGCGCTGGGCAAGGGGAAGGGGGGCGGGACGCCTTCCTCACCCAGCAGGAGGACGTTCTTCCCCGAAGGCAGCTTGGAGCGGGAGCG
>NW_009705975.1:21398-99135 GCF_000703405.1 Apaloderma vittatum | reverse complement strand
CCAGGAGGTGAGCGGAGGAGCGGAGGAAGATGAATTCCCAGCAGCAGAGGATGGCCGCTATCGGAACGGACAAGGAACTGAGCGACTTGCTGGACTTCAGTGCGGTAGGATATTTGTTCTCCGAGGTCTTCTCGTGACCTGAGAGGGGTAAAGCGAGCTGAGGAGCCGGGGCGGCAGCGCGCAGGGCTTGGCTGGGGCCGCCTCAGCCAAGTTGGACACCTGAACTTTGATGTAATGTCTAGACTTCCAGATTTAATACTGTAATACCAGCTGGGTCAATTGGTTTAACTGGTTAAAATCAGGCTGACCCAGTGATGGCATAATCTAATAATTAACGTTTGTTAAGCTGGCGTGTGGCAGGGGGACTTTGGCTTTTTTATTTTTCTTTGGTAAGAAAATTTAATGCCTCTAAGTAACAGACGTTATTTGTTGATAATTTTGGCTTAGAAAATTATAGGTATTTTCTGTGTGATACTTTCAACAGATTTCAAGAAGGTGCTCGATTTAGAAATGTAATAGAAGACTGCTGTCTTTATCCAGTGACTTTAAACTTACTGATCAGTAAGAAACGTATATTGAGTAGCAGACTTAAGACGTTTAACTGTTTTAAATTGCCATAGTAATACTCCTTTTGTACTACTCTGTAGTAGGTCTGCTTTTGATGTTATTTTTCAAGTTTGTGTTAGTGTAGAAAAGAGCGTTTAGTCTTATTAATAAAAATTGTAATGAGTACTTTAGCTTATTGGTTTTATGGGTCTAAACATGCATCTTGCATTCTGTTTATTTCCTAGCAGAAAAATGAATCAAATAGTTGTTTCCTATTTCTTTTAAGTTTACATTAATAATTTAGCAGAGTTTCAAAGCAAATTTAAACACATCTATTTTTTTCTTGTTTTACAGATGTTTTCCCCACCTGTTAATAGTGGGAAAACCAGACCAACTACGCTAGGAAGCAGCCAGTTCAGTGGATCAGGTAGGATGCACCCAAGACGTATAAAGTTCGTGTAATTAGGTCTAGGCATTTTAGCTTAGTCTTCATGTGCTCTTTCATTTGTACATATTCTCGTAAGACACTTTTTTTTAACTTTAACTGCAGTATTTTTCTATATGCTGTAGACTACTTGTTGCAGTACAGTGAAGTGTTGGGTATCTCTAGTTGTTTGACATGCAAGCTGTTTATCTGTTATGTTAAAAATGAAGGGCTGCTTTGTTCTTGTTTGTTTAATAAAGTCAAACCTACCTGTTCAAATGAAGTATTTCCTAGCCCCTGTATGAAAAGGGAAAACACTCAAGTAAATTGCCAAATAATGAAATACACCAGACTGAAGGATATATTTTACAAAGCAGCTCTTAAGGAAAAATATAAGGCTGATGCAAATTTCTAATACTATGTAATTCTCAAAGTCTTGACAAATAGAATTCTCTCATGTCGAACCTTTATCAGCCCGTCTGGAAAACAAGTAACTATTTACATGTTACCTGTATTTTGTGGCCTCAATGTCTTTTCGTTGAGGTCCTTCTAGCAGCTGTTTCAGAGGCTTTTAAGCTAAGCCTCTAATAGGAAATAAATGTATTTTTTTAATGGATCATTTGTATCTTTTTTTTTTTTGTAAATATATTTATTATTACTTGCAAAAGAGTAGTTGAAATAACATATATGTGTTCTGGGGTTTTATGTGTGCTTATTTTCTGTGAATACAGCAAAGTGACTTTTAATTTTTTATTTTTTTTAAATGAAAACCAACAAAGTGATGTTTGTGTTTTTAGTTAAGGTTAATGAAAACAAATTTTTAGAATAGCAGTAAAGGAATACAGTGGTTGCTTGAATTTGTGCAGTAACATCGCCTGTTTGTCTCTTACATTGTCAGAGCTGTTACTTTTAAGAGTCCAAATGACATCGTATATTTTAGTGACAATTTAGAATTTTTATTTTTAAGAACGGCTTAAAATTTCTGAATTGTGTGATGATGTGAACTTCTAAGAGACTGTTTCCCACATGTAATGAAAATATGTAGCAAATGTTGTAATTGTAACATACTTGAAGAAACATTTTACTTTTTCTCTCCGAAAACGTGTAAATGGTTTTATCTTGCTCTTTGAAAGTGTGTCAAGTTTAAATTATTAGCAATAGTAAGACAGCAAATCCATATATGATATAGTTAATATATTATTTTTTTTTTAAATACGAATATTGAAGACAGTTTTTTCTGAACAGCTTGTTTTAAGAGACATGTAAGTAGATAGGACTTACTGTGGGGATCGCAACCTGATCATCTTGTGCCTCTTTCCTCTTGTTTCTCCTGAATGAGTAGAGTAATTTTATGTTGAATTACAAAGCTTTTGTTTTAGTCTATTGTAGGTAATGCTTTCCCTTCTTACCTGTAGTGGTTCAGAAAAAGAGGGAATGCCATAATACTTAGCTTTTGGGGAGAAAGAGGGTTATTGGCTCCTTGAATTTCTTTAGCAGTATGATATATCGTCACATAGATCCCAGTCATGAGCAATTACACTGTCAGACAAACTACTACCTGATCTGAATTCCCTTTGGAAAAGATAATGGCATATAATGTGGATTTTAATTCAAAACATTTCTAGTCGTGTAAATTTACTGTTTAGTGGGATTATATGCCCTAATTCTTGTAATGTTATGACCCAAGCCTTGACTTAGGGGGATTAGTCAGCAGGACTGAGAGTTGACAAACTTCTATATTAGTTGTGTTCTGAGTCAGTGTTCAGTGTTATAGAAAGACTATGTTAAGATCACTGACGAAGTATAGGCATTTAATTTCTAGCACTCTGATTTAATTGCGATCATGCTTTAGTTTCAGGTGGTCTGTAACTTGTAGGATAAGCAATGTTTGAAAACTTTTGTTTGTTTGTTTTTTACTGCTAGAGGCCACTTCTAAAAGATGAACATGAAAAGAGGGAGATATTTATTTCTACGAGTTATCTAGTTCTAAAAAGTACAGTATGCACAGATTCTTAAAAAGTACTTTAAAAAAAATTTTTTCTCCAAATACGGAATGAACTTTCTGGGATTTGATGGCAATTACAGAAGCGAAGCTTGCTTCGATATTTTTCCCATTGTACTCAGTTGTTTTATTTTTCTGTTGTCTTTACAAGCATACTAAAAGTGTTTTGTTATTTTCTTGGCTGGAATAAGAATGTGTTTATTGTTTGTTATTATAGAGCCCCCTTTTTCTCATTTAGACCAACCTATCAGTGATTCAAGATGCAGCCTAATGCCCCCCATTAAGTGGGTGAAAATCAATTGCTTGTCTTCGTGGCTCTTAAGATTTTATTTCTGGGAAGTCTGGTTTAGGAAGAGTGGTCGTGATGCATTTTCCTGACCATCCACCAGACCCCCAGTTTAAAAGGACAGATTAGTTGCTGTTCATGGATGGTTAAGTTCTGTTTGTTTTTCAGGTGTGGTTTTGAAGTGTTGGAGGTACTAGGTTGTATGTTATTGTTTCTGATGTAACAACCCGATATGGTATAACTGGTATATTTCTGTTGATTATTCAGAAAAAATATGTATAATTGGCTTGCATAAATAAACCAGCAAATATGACTGGTATCTATAATTTGTAAGGAAATACTGGCATGGATTAACATATGAACATTGTGTTTTGATTAAAACATAGCTAAAGTCTGATGTTAGGCTGGGCTTACTTTCTCCAGGACAATCAGTTATGAATAAAAGCTGCAGTTGAAATAAGTGAACTAATCTGATACGTAATGGCATTTTATGACAGTAAGTCATGTAAGCTGCTGATAAAGTCAAATGACTTGTACAGACTACTAGTGAAAATAAACATATTGAAAAAATTAACCTGATAGGCAAGTCGGTGAGTTAAGCCAGAAAATATTCCTTGTCATACCTATTATAATTACCTCTTGTTTAAAACAAAACTTCCTATTCTTTTCTCCTTCAAAACCAGGTTGTGAAGATAAGGCCATTTCTGTTTTAGAAATCGTGGAAGGAAAAGACAGGGAACAGAGATATACTCTTTTGGGCCTTCTAGTCAGCCTTTCTTGCTCACTTTATTTAAAATTAATTTTTTCTGTGTTGTTAATAACAGACTTACAGTGAAATTTTGCTTTGTTGTACTTTTGTCAAAACCACAGAAAGTATGGCAACCCAAACATGGGTGGTTACTGATTTTGCCCAGGCATTGTTTTTGGTTGTGGCTGTGCGCATACATATATGAGTGTCAGTCAAAAAGCTGAAGTAAGATAGTGTGGATGTCTAACAGAAGCCAAGTGGTAAGAGTTTAAAGAGGTACAGTTTAAGATCTAAGTCTTCAAAATACGACACTTCTCTTGCCTATATGATTCTTCTGAAGCTTGTGATAAATGAGTACACGCGTTTGTCTGTGTACCTAGACATTCCTCGTGCTAGAGCTACATGCAAAAAACTTCTGAGTGCCTATATTTAGATACCCACTTGAATCACCTTGGTCCCCTTTTGTGCAAATTTAAGAGGCCACCCTTTCCAATTCTCTCTACTAATGTACTAAGTTTGTAAGGAATGGATTGGGATAGGTCACTAATTAGTGGCTTGAAGCAAAGACCGTTTAAGTTGATAGCCTGCTATTAACCAGAGTGTCCCTAAATTAGGGCCATGTGTCTTGAGACTGGACACAATGGCCATTCTTTAGCAGGTCTATTAGGTTACCCAACAGTGTTTCTGAAATTAGCAAACCCAGATTTGATTGCTGTTTGTCAGTCCCATAAACTCTTAATTACATTTTAGTTTTGCATCCGTTTTCTTGTAACACAAACAAACAGACAAATCCCAACAAAAGCAGCTTGGGACTGAGCAGTGGTTTAGATACGGTGTTCATTAATCTACAGCAAGTACTCAAGAGAAAAGGCACTCTAAACTGGCAGCCACATCACAGCCGAGGAGGAAACTGCAGAAAGAGGGAACTTTTTATGTATGCAAATTAGTGCTCATAACTTTTCAAAATACATTTTTTTATTATTATTCTGTTTATCAGAACTGTGATTCCTGAGAAGAATCAGTTCTCTGGTGTTGCTCTATGTGTGTTTCTGGTGCAGTCTTTCATTGAGGTTTTGGAAGTTCCTAGTGCCTGCTCCTAATCCTTGAATTAAGGAGTTGATGAGAGGTCTTGTGTAGTCACAGTCTGGTCCTTCAATGTGTTAGGTCATGACAGGCTCTTGTAACTAAAATTAAAAAAAAAAAGGAAGGCCTATATTTCAGGAATTTGAACTGTATTTCTGTTTTTGTCATCCAAAATACATTATGATCCTGTCTGTTTCTGTTTGCTGTTCAAAGGAAGATAAAACTACTGTGTTTTAAATGCCAGAAATCTAGGGTGGCCTAATTAAAATAAACATGAGGTCATGCAGCTGTGTGACTTTATTATTTTTATTTTTAACATCTAGTTTATTCTCTAGTGCCATTAAAAATGAACCAGCAGACCTGATAACCTTGTATTTCATCTTGGATCTGAGAGATGCTAAATTCTGTCCTCTTCTGAAGAGCCACCTGCTTGAAAGCAGAAGGGTGTCTGTAGCTTCTTTCCCCTCTTTTTTTTGTAGGAGAGACCCATGGATTACCCTTCAAATGGGCCAGACGTGTGGTGAAGATTTCACTTTGAATCCCTCACCTATTACATATAAAAACTTAGAAGGGCGATAACAGTGCTAGTAAATATGTGACTGGGCAGCTTGCCTGTTGGCAGCCTTTGTCTTATGATTGCTGTCTCTTTTCTTCTTCCCCTTTCCTTGCCTTTGGAAAGATAAATTATCAGACATTTACACCATGAACAGTCTTGAAAAGTGCAGCATAGGAAAGGACTAAGTAATTGCTTCCATATTCCTGTGTAAGAAAGAGAAGGGGAAAAAAACTTGAACAAACACAGGGAACTGATAACCCGGCTTAAGGCAGGCAATCTCTCACAAGGTGTTTGTGGTCACTTGGATATTGAGGTTTTTCATGATTTGGAAGAAAAAAAAAAAGAAAAAAGGAAAAGTTGCTGAATAGCTAGGTGTTCTGAATCTAGCTTGGTGAGCAGATAGGTAGGTGTTTGTCTGTCCTTTGTTGTTGTTGGCTATGGTTTTGGAATGACTGTTACCACTTAAGGTGGTGGTAAGAACCTCATGTCAATTGGTCAGAAATTCCTTGCTGTCTTCCAAATAGCTAATTTTAGATTTTTTTAGTGGCATTTGGCCTGTCTTCTTGTTTAGAGATATGCTTGATGCTGTAGTGAGGGGAACTGTAACTTTTGCTGTGTTGGCATGCAGAAAGCATTCTTTCAAGAAGTTAATGTTGTATTTCCAGCGATTAGTTTCCCTGAGTGAGAGCAGCAATGTCATCACCATATTTACAAGTGCTGCATCTAACCTCCGCTCCCTGTATAAATGTTACTGTCCCACAAGCAAGGAGGATTCTTGCAGTGTTATTTCTGGGAGGCTTCAGAAAGTTTGGGGTTGCAGCACTGCTACGTTTTCCCCTGCTGTGAAACTATCCAGGATGGGACACCTCCCACCAGCACCCTCTGCCCCAGCCAGTAGCTCTTTGATCCACCAAATTTTTCTGGTCTACTGGAAGTGATGAGGAGTATCCAGATGCTTTGTAGAGGTGTCTTAATGGCACGTGGGAAGGAATATGATTTGAAATTGCCTGTTACTGTATTTCTTGATTTGTGCAGAGTTAGTATAAATGTAAACACGAGAGTTAAAGGTTTGGGTGAAGTGGAGGGAGAATCCTGGAAAGGAGACTGAAGAGAAACTGCATGTTATCTGAGGAATTTCTTTTCTTTCAAGAGAAGTGTAAATTAGATTCTTACATATTTGTCCCTCTTTTAATGGCACCTGAGCTTGTGCTCACTCTCGTAATTACTGTAGAACTAAAAGATGTGTCTGTAGCTTTTGCTAAGGTTTGAGGTGTTTTTTGGTTTGCTTTGTTTGTGGGAATTTGATGTTAAAAGCTTGTCATTCATAAATACCCAAAGTTCCCCTTCCCCCACTTCTTTCCAGCTGTCACACAAACAGGAATTAACCCCTTTGTCATTTTACTGTCAAGTTGGTATGACAGCTGTTTGTCTCAGATAATTCTGCTTTATCCATAGTTGAGCCTATAGATACTGCTACATGAATTTCTGTTAATTTGTTATTTCTGTATGTAATTACTGCATATGTATTACTACTATAAACTTGGTTAATGGTATTTTCTATGAATTGCTAAAGGTATAGTGTAATTTTTAATGACTGAAAATTGTGTGTATTTATTTATGAACTGAGGAATGTTTGATACACCAATATAATGCCATATCACTTAGTAAGATTTGAGTTTGTGGAGACTCTTTTTAAAATTGAAGGATGTGTATAAACTTGAGTAGTTTACAAGACCTCTTGAACTGACTTCTCTTGACCATGGAGATGCAGGTGTTTGGGGTTTTTTTGCACTCTAATGCTGAAGGATTGTATTTCTGGGGAATAGCATTGAATAAAATGTTTATAAAATATTTCAAATTACCTGTAGAGACAGATATAATCTATGTAATATAATATTTTTTTATCTTTAATTTCCTTCGAAATACTAGTTTATCATATTTGAATATTCAGTTTCACTAAATAACTTAATTGAATAAAATATATTCTCTAAAAAGCTGATTTGGTTTTTTTTAGAGGCATTCTCTAATTTAGTGTGTTAGCACTTCTTCAGAAATTTATAGCAAAAGTTGATTAGTTTTGTATATTCTCCTGTGTGGAGATCACTGAATTTAAATCACAAGTAAAGAAATGAGAAAAGGCACTATTTTCTTCTGCATGCGGATTATTTGATGGGAATTGTTACTGGATAGTAATAACTAGTTTTAAATTATGTATACACCTTAACCTTTTTTTTGTTATTAGACATTGTAATAAAAGGGGGAAAAGTATTATTTCAGTGCATAATTAATTATTCTAAGGGCAGGAAGAGTATTTTTAGTCTCTATTTTCTGTTTAAAGTAGTGATGACCTCATTTTCAGTTTGTTGGGTTTTTTATTATTAATATGAAAGTCTGAAAGTCCCAAGTTCTGTCGTATACCTCAGCCTGATAATTTGTAAGTGCTTGTGGACTTTTAAAATACTACAATCCATTATTTACTAGTGGTTGTAGGGGCAAGGTTTTTTTCTATTATGAGTCTAAGATGAGATAATGACAAATTTTTTTAAATGTCTTGAATGAGAGCCTTGTTTTTTTTCGTTTGTGAAACAGAGCTCTGTTTGTAAACACAACATTTGAAAACATAAAGAACATACTTTTTTGGTGAAGATGTTAACTGAATACCAAGAGTGATCAGAAAGAGCAGCTCTTGTTATGTTTAATAATATCTCGTTGTCTTCAGAGGATAATCAGGCTAAAATGTACCCAGTCAATCTTTAGGACTTTAACTGTTAGAGTCTTCTTGCATGCTAGGGATGTGATTGATTTAATTATTTATTTTCAAAGAGGGAGCTGAAATTGCTTTAAATGAAATGAACTTCATGTTCTTACTGGTGTAATACAGAAAAATTCCCTGGGCACATCAAAATAATTGGTGGTGGTGTTTTAAAGAAGTATGCGGAATCAGGGATGGAAGAGGAAGAAATTTCATAGAAGGGGTTTACTTTACAGCCCTGTTAGTAGGGTGATGCTTGCTAGGAAAACCTTAGCATAATACAAAGTAAGATTTGTCTTGGACAGGGAAGTTACTGCTTGTGCTATTGAATTGCATTTTAATAAGAAGGTAAAAAGTGAACATTTTTGATATTATAGACAATTTCTCTTTATTGCTGATGGTTTTGATTTATTTTTTTTTTCTCAAGTAGATCTTGGTTATTTCAGTGGACTTGATTTCTTGCTCTGGGTTTTCTACAGAGATTGCCTATATTGGTGTGTTTTTTCTTTTTTTCTTCTTTTTTTTGTAAGCGTGTGATACTTCTGTTACATTTTTCAAGTCTGCTTATGTTTTTGTATTGTAGACTCTTCTTTTTATGTACCAGTTGTAGCTGCAGAAACAGTAGTATCTCTGTGTGTTTACCAGGTTGTTAGTTATGTGGAGTTCTAGTAGTAAACTGAACCACTTGCTTTTGCTGTTCTACTTTCCTTTGCATGAACAAAACTGCAGCAGACATTTCATTTGTGCCTTGTCTCTGGAAGAGCTCTTTGCTGCTGGTAAAGGTGAAGCAGAGGTAATATGGAGCAACTTAGACTGAGTTGGAGTTTTGTATAGAAGTGTCTGAGCCTTGATTTGGGAAAATTACATTTTAGACTGTGTAATTTTTTTCCCTTTTTAAGTGTAAAGGTGAAGAGACAGAACTAATTGTTAGAAAAACATAGTTAGTAAAACAGTTATACCAGTTTGGTCATTTCTGTTTCTGTACGTTTTGTGGGTAAAATACCATCTAGTATCAGACTGTGAATGTGCGTGTTCTGTATGTTTAATGAAATTGAGTTTAAACCAAAGTTTACACTTAATTCAATAGAAACAAGAGCTTGGGCTGTAGCATTATCTGGGGTTTAGGTTATGACCAAAATATATTGCTAATTTTATTACATATGTCATTGTCTTTTGACAGTCAATTGATTTCTAGTTCTCTTCTCTTCTATGTTCAGATTTTACAGATAAAATCTTTAGTGTGTTGAGTGGTGCCAGGTTTTACGTAAAAACCTGAGTGCTTGTTGGTGGGTTTTCATCTACATTTTAACATCTGTCTTAAAAAGTCCAAGTTTTTTTTCTTTGAATGAGGCAATTATAAGCAAACCAGATGGGAGATATAGCGAAACAAAACTTAGTGTGTGTGATTCATACCTGTTAGCAAATAATATATGAGAAAAATAAAAAGAGTTTAAATTAAAATAGCATTGCTTTGCAAACTTGGTTTCTCTAGTTTTGTTTGAAAGCATATTTAAAGCCTAAAAGATGTAGATAAAGTCCACGATCAAGTCATTGAATTTTACTTTTTTGCATGCTGCAGGGATGTCTTGTAACCAAGTATGTCTTGAATTTTCTACTCTGTCGCATTAGTCTTAGTAGGATGATGTGGAGATAAATATACTTCTGAAAATCCTAAAATATTTTTAGTCTTCCGTAGGAGAATGGAGTTCATTGTTTATATTTTTATTTTTCGTTTGTTTGAATGCAAGATACTATTGTCTTGGTGTTGTCCCAAGAGCTATTGTGGCTACTCTGTGAAATGATTAAACTAGACAGCTTTGCTTGTAGGACAAACATTTTTTTATATTGTGATGTTTCGATGATTTTCAATGTGACACCTATCCCGTTCCAGTGTCCTTATGTAGCAACTTCATGAGTCATAATCCTTCCAAAAGAACACAGCTTAAAATAATCACTGATTGTTTCTCTGCAATTCTATTCACTGCCCACTGCAAATAAACAAGAGCAGAAATGACAATATCATTTAATCCTTTAATGTTTGCTTTTGATGGGCAAAACGTTCTCTTGTAATAGAGAAGTAATCTGTAAGGTAGCTGCTCTTTCATCTCCCTGAATGCTAAATGAAACCAAGGCTTTTATGAAGAGATGGTGATTTAATGAAGATGACCGAGTTTTCAAGTAATGAAAAGCTTTTGTACGTTTCTAAAAATGACCTGTGATGCTTATTACTACTGCGGAGTTCACATGGCTGTATTTTGCAGTATGTCTTTGCGAACGTAGTACGTGTGATACCTACATATGCAGGGTGTTTGGTATGGTAAATAAAGAATTTCTGTAGTTTGATTTTATAAAGGAAGTGCACGTATCTGCCAGTTTAGGTATATAAATGCATGTAATCTGACGTGTGTTCTCTGCTCTGTGTAATGCTTTTATTTTGGTAACCTTGAAAATGTCTCTGATATCGTATTCCCTTGCCAGAGGACAGTAATAAGCACACACACAAAAAAAGGAGCGTGAACTTTGTCAGTATTGCTTATGACAGGAACATCTGAATTAGATATTTTTCTTGCAAGTACTTGTAAGATGTTGAATTTAAATAGCTCCTCAACTAGAGTAAAAACCCAACAAAACAAAACACGCCATGCAAAAAACCTCTCTAAACCCCAAACCCCAATGAAAGCCCAAACTAAGCAATACTTGCATCTTTTTTTCTCCTTTAATTGTTAATTTCATTAGTTTACTTGGAATATTTTTTAATAATCTGTAATATTACTATTTACAAAGCAGACTAGATAATGCCCGATACTTCAGAAGGAAGCAGAGAGAGGCTTTAAAGGATGGGAGACCATCTCCTCTCCAGAACATTCTCTCCCAACAGTCTTTCAGGTCTTTGTGAATCAGTAGAAGGGCCTTTGATTTTTTTCCTCTTTGTAACTCAACCCCTTTAAAATGGGAAGTAATCAATTTCTATAAAAGTTAATCTTTCTTCTTTCAAAAGATTTTAAAGGAAGCTGTGATTCTTTACAAAAAGTTTTTACTTTTTGTCTTCAGTAGGTGAGCACTGTACAGGGCAACCAGAAGGTTAAAGGTTGCTGAAATCTTTTAGTCATGCCAGGAACATAAAGAATGCAACTATGTTACATTTCTCATTGTGTTGCGGGAAAGATACATCTCACTGCCCGGGTTGAATGAACTTGGGAGAGCAGCAACAGGCTGATTTTTATCTACTTTTTGAGAAATGTCTTGTAATAAAAGCGCAGAAATGGGTATGTAACTTAAACCTCCTTCTTACCCTTTTTAATGGCTTGAATTATTGGCTGGTCCCTATGTAGTAGTAAGCAAACTCCTACAAGTGTAAGAGTGATGTATATGGAATGGATACTTAAAGTTATATGTGTTAGATAATAAATTTTAAAACATATTAAAGCTCTGCATTTGTGAGAACATTTCTGAGTAGAAGGTAAAGTATGATCAAAGATTACCTTTTTTTTTTTTTTGAGTGATGCAGTAAAACCAGAGCTTCTATTTGAGGAAGTCCATTTTATACTCAGTGAACCCGCTTTAATTTCAAAATGCTTGTTGAGTACTGAATAATGTTTTCAATATTCTATTTATTTACTATGTACTAATGCTTCCTTTTTCCTTTTCTCCCATCCTGTTAGGCGAAGGGGGAAATGTCTGCATATGGGAGATGCTGTGTAATGCAATTTATATTCTCTGCTAATGGTTACATTCCTTTTGGCCTTTGCTAAGTCCATGTTTTATGAAGTGAATGGTATTTTTTTTTTCTCTTAAATGCAGCTGTTTATCGGTAGGTAACCTAGGCACCCCATGAACTATTGTAAAAAACCCCTGTTTCAAACCTTATTTCTGCAAGTGAAACTGGTGTGCATGTCTGTGACAACACAACTTGTGCTGCAATGGGGAATCAGTCGGAGTTTGGCCATCTCTTATATTTGTGTCATAGGTTGTCTCTGAACTGGGTCCGGGAGGACATGCTGTTGCTATAGCAATGAAGGTCCTTCTGAAGGCAGGATTCTTGGCAGAGCAGTGGCATCTCCTAAAGTGTGTGGGGCATTGATCTGAAAGTATCTTGTCAGTATCAGCACATAGCGGTGGTGAAAAGAGCGGGAAGTATAGATTTCTTTTAATTACATGATTTTTCTTTTCTTCCCCCCCCCCCACAGCTGACTGTTGGTTGAACATCCTTTTGTAAAGCTACACCTTTTTAAAACCTTGTGCTGTGAACAGTTCTTCTATTTGACATACTTTGCTTGAATGTGTATACAGATTAAGCTGTTCTAACAGCTAATAAGTATTTATTACGAAACTATCACTGTATGACTTTCATAGTTTCCTACAGTGCTTGTCCCTTTTAGTACTTGGAAAATATATTTTAAGAGAGTTTCCTCCATGATTTTGTTTACTGCAGAACACTTGTGAAAATAGGTGGTTTTATTGATAATGCTTTTCACCTTGATGTTTTTCTTTTTTTCTAAATAAAATAGTTATTGCTTCCATATTATTTATATTACAGAATCCTGAATGTGACACTAGTGGGGAATCACTTGTGGACTTCTATAGTTCTGCATTTATTTAGAAAATATATCTTTAGATAGCATCCTTTTTTCAGCAAACGGTGCTAGATCTTTTATGTTTAAATATTTCATTCTCAGCTTTTTTTTTGTTACTAAATTTTAAAAAAGGCTGTGAATTTCCTGTGTTGCTTCCGACATACAATTATTTACAAGTGAGGTTTTCTTCCCCAAGATGAGGTATAGGAGTTTAGAGACAACTTGCATAGCACAGATACTCTAGACTGCAGTAACATCTTTACTCATTTCTACATATGCTGTGAGGATGAGGTAGATTAATTTTTTACTTATTTAAAAAGATAAAACAATTTTAAAACTGAATTAATATAAAGAAAAAGTGAAAACTTAGAAAAAGTCGAGACAAGTAGTGTGATTAACACTGAACAGCATATTTTTTGCCTGTGGACCGGGATTTCCATGTTTAAGTGTTCCTTTAGTACTGAAGGAGCCTCCGGAAGAGTTTTGAAGTGCCTCCATCCTTTGTAGCTTTTTCTGTGACAAAGTCTTGAGCTTCGTCACTGTCTCTGACATAGTGGATACAGATGAGAATTAAACAAACACTTCACTTTCCTTTTTTTTGTCCTTCTTAGTGAAATTAGGGAATAACGAAATAATTAATACTTCATTTGTACTTGCAAAGAACTTCCTGGCTGCTGCAGCAGATGTGTGCCTGTGCCATATTTGTCATCTTTAGGTTGGATTTTGTTCTTCAATCCTTGCCCCTTCTTGCCCCTTTCTCGGAGCAGGAAAGCAGCATAGCTTCAGGTTGGCTTGGCCTTGGGAAGTGTTACTGAGCTGCTGCTCTAAGCAGTTTAGACAGGACTTGTTACTTAGAGTTTCTACATGTGGTGTTCTAACCTGCATAGACAAGTTGTGGTGTAAGTGACCTTGGCGTGGTGACCAGATCCTCTACCAAGGAGAGGTCATCATCGACTACAGTGAGAGCATGAACCAAGGGAATTAGACTCTGCAAGGTGTCTTTTCCCTTTTTAAGGGTATTTTCCCTTTTTAAGCAAATTTAATGCTGCATCAGCAGACGTGTGTACTGAAGCTCTCTAGCTATCCTTAGGAAAGAACACAACATTAATAACCCAAGTTTCCTCTACCTGTTTTGCCAGTTGGTCTCAAGTCACGTCTGGGGGGAAAAAGATCTTTCACAGCTCCAACAAAAGTTCTCTTTATGTTTCCTCTTGAGTCAGTACTGATTGAGTAGGCACTGTTTGGGGAATTGTGGCAATAGGTTTGCTGAAACACGTCGAGATAAGCTCATTGTGTTCTGAATATGTAAGTATGTATTAATACTGACCTGATTTTGTCAGGTTTAGCAAAGATAGCCTTTAAGTTTGAGAAGTTAAGCGTTTATCTTTTGAAATTCTAATTCTGAAATAATTTTACACTTGGATGACTGATTCTTAAATGGAATGAGCAGCTCATATAATTTGTGTAACAAGCTTCCGTCTTGAGATATTAAATACTTTTCAATATCCTCTGGTTTTGTTTCCGTTTAGGCTACTTTTTTATCAAATCTGCTAAATTATAGGGATACAGAATACTGAATTGTGAACAAAATGCAAAGCCCTAAAAATGTGAATTTTCTTGTCTTAATGACTTTTAAATAAAAATTAATATAGAAAAATTCACTAGGTATGGCAAATTCTTAGGAAATACTGTTACTCACTTTGATACTTAATGCTTTTATTTTTGTAATTTAAATATGCTAAAGCGAACATTAATATCTCCATCAAAAACTTTGCCAAGATTGTGTGTTTGCATAATGAAGAGAGGATAATCTTGACTTTCAAAGGACATAGTGAAGAAGCAAAATTTCTGTTCAAATCTTACTGTATGAGCTCACATGTCCCTTTGAGGAAATGCTCCTTTCCTCACTCCACCTGCAGTTTCTGGTTTCCTCAGCTGCAAAGGAGGACTAGTGTTCGTGCTGTAGGAGAGATGTTAATTAAGTGTTTTGTAAGTTCCTCAGTTCAGGGAAATAGTGGACTTAGAATGGATTATTAGGACTAACTTCATATGACCTAGGGAGAGTAAAATTCTGTGTCTCTCCTTGTTTAATTCAATCTTTTACTTATGTTGATAAAGTTTTGGGAGTTTTTCTTGTGTAGGGTTTTTTTTTTTCCCCAGTTCTCACTGTATTTACTAAACAGTTTTAAAAATAGAAGTTCTGTTGTTTAGAAGTGTGGAAATGCAAATTTGTCTAGGACCCATAGCAATGTTCTAGAATCTGTTTCAGCACACCTTCACAGATTACATATGCTTCTCATTTCTGTAAATTTTATTTGAATCTAATCCGAAAAAAAAGAGAGTGCAGATTAATACATTTGCCTATATTTCTTGAAGGAAGAAAATTACTGGTCTAAAAAGGTTTCCTGATACATTAACAAAAAACAGCCCTGTCCATAGCTATCTTTTGTATTTAATGGATTAAATTCACTTTGACAGCTGGATACATGTACCAGTGTCTAGCCTATGGCCATGATCTCATAATCATGGTTATGGTAACAAGTAGTCTAAAAAGATTCAGTAATCAAGTGGTTTTTCTGACAAAACCTACTCTGACTGAAACAAGGAATGAGGCTGTGTTAAATGTGACTACATTTGCTACTGTGCCTGTATTCTGAATACTTAATAAATACCCTTTGGGATGTTCTAGGCAGAACCTGTGCTTTAACAGAGATGGAAAAGCTAATTGTGCTACAACAGCCTGTGTTTTAAAGTTATGAAAGAGATTTGATCTAACGTAATGATCACAAAGAACTTGGTTTCAAAACATTACTTTCTCCTTCCCCTGAAGTGCTTTTTAACGTGTTTGTTTCTTCTGTCATAAAAGTAGTTGTATTCCATTAAATAGAGCCTTTTGTGAAATAAACAATTCTTATATCATAATTCAGGTATGTGAGGGGAAGTTTAAGAAGTACTGATGAGTAAATACATGTCACAAGGGAAGACTTCAAGGACTACAGATGTTTTGAAAACAAATATATACTGATGGTGTGCTTTGGTCTTGGTTGTGTTTGGCTGGTAAATCCTACATTGTACATAAATGTAGTTTAAGAGAAGAACGGTGCCTTGGCCCTCAAACAATCCTCTGTAATGTGAAATTAAACTAGTGTACGTTGCCAGACTAGCATGTTATGACTACTTTATATTTGGTTATAGCTTTTGGGGAAAAAAAAAAAGCTGCTTTATATTCTGTTAACCTTAGTAAAATCAACCAAGTTGGTATAAAAACTAGTGTTCCAAAAATTGTAGCTTTGTTCTCTTTACTTTAAATAGAATTTCAAATATAGCTAGCAGGAACAATGTTTTGGAAAACCCTGAAGAAGGAGGGGAGAGTGTGAACCTGTTTAAGGAATTAAACATTCTTTTAGGAAGGTGAAGTAACTATTCACCCCAATTTGTAAGTTACATTTCAGCAACTTCCAAATGTGATGCTTTGGAGGCTATCTCTTTTTCTTTTTCTTTTTTTTTCCCTAAAGCTGTGTTTGCTTTCTCATTTTTTTCATGGCTCAAATCATTTGAGGTACTTATTTTTAAATTTCACAGCAGCTCTTGTGAGAAGTAGGATCTTTGCACTGAAGCTAGTATTTGGGGAGACACAGAAAGCTGGGGAAATGATGGGACAGAAGAGTCTTCCAGGGGAGCCCAGAAGATTGATCTGGGCGTATTACTTGCTTTTCCACATCTGATGTACAAGAAACGAGCGATTCTTATCACTTTATTTGCTGTTAATATGCGAGCGATCCATCACTGTTTTGTTATTGTAGATAGATGTTTTGTTCTTGTTCTTGAAGAATATTTGTCTGAATTAAGTGATAATGAAACAGAGTATGAAAGCAACTGTCATATTTATTTTGGCAGGTTTGTGTTATCCAGAAACTCAGAACAAAGCTTAAGAGCATCAACATTTAAAGAGTAGTGTTCAAGTTTTTGAAGTTGGGAGATAAAGAACTGTACTGCTGTGCCTGTGGCATTCTTCATGCAGATGGCCACAGCCATTCTTATGTGCCTACTACTGTCCGTTGCCAGGTTTCTGCTGCTGGTTTCAGTAGGCTTTGTTCTGGCCTTGATGTGGAGTACTTCTCAGTTTCTGAATTAATTCTTTTTAATATGAACTTAGTTCTCAATTGTAAGGCAAAACAAAGATGAGGTGTTAAAGAACTATCAAATTTTTTGGGGGTAACAGTATCTTAGTGGTGCTGCTTCTAATAGTAAGTATTAACATCTTAAAACTTTCTTAATATAATTGCCATTGGGTAGCAAGAAAAACAGTAAAGTTAACTTCTTTTGCACGGGGTATGTTTGAATTTTTCTGGATGCTTAGCTGATGGTTTTGGGTTTTTTGATTTTATTTTTTTTTTATTTTATTTGGTCATTTGCATTGTATTCGTCCATGTCATTAACATAGTTAACTACTTCTAGGCGCATGTGATGCCCCCAGGCATTTTTGCGATATGAACCAAATGAATGCCAGTTCTGAACGCTGTACTTGGTGGTGTTTTTCACTTTGAGCTAATCTTTCTAACGTGCCTTGATGGACAATATGCCCAGGGACAATTCAATAACTCTCTCCTTCATTTCTGTTTCTGGTGGGTTTTTTGATACAATGGTGTCTTGCAGAAGTGAAATTCTCTGTGTGTGCATCTAAGAAAAGAATAGATGTTACATGGGAGTGATGGAGGTGTAAATATTAAGAATAGTGACTGTGTTCTGAAATGTTTTGATTCACTTTTACTGGGTGTGCATTCTTCGAGGATGCTTCAAATGAGGATTATTTTAATCACCTTTGAGCAGTTTCAAGTCTTTGTGCTTTTAAAAATCATTTATCTAAGTTACTTCTTATATGTATGTTTCTGGAAATGTACCACTGAAAATGTAATTGGGAGGCACAGCAGTGTCTGCAGTCACCCCTGAACCAGAGGCGGCTTTAGTGTTTTGAGACTTTGCGTCCTCATGGGTCTAGGAATAGGCTTTTAAATATGGTTTTACCCTCTTTTTCTTCTTTCTGAAGCCTCACGACTGATTGACATTAATGTATACAGATTAAAAATAATGATAAAAAATGTTTACAGCCCTTTCGAAAATGATCTTCAAAATACACACACAATATATAGAACTAATTGGCATGCATCTGGAATTACACTATTGAGAATGGTATTTTTTCTTCTAGCAAGTCTGCTAAACTTACTCAAAATTTAACATTATAGAAAATGGCTTAAGTTGTCAGAATTCTGATACCTCTTCTTTGAAAATTCTGAGCACCTGATGAAATGAAAATTTGGTATCTGTTTTGTAAAGGCTATGCCTTTTTTGTTTTCCTTTTCAAAAACGACATCAACCCAAAAACTTCAAATGTAAAATATGCTTACACTAATGAAATACCATGTTGTGTTCTGTAACAGTAGTAGTAGTAGTAGTAGTGAGTAAACTGGAAGTGGAAAAGCGCTAGAGGTATCTGATGGTGTTCTGGCTGCACTGAAATACTGGTCCCTTTTCCTCCTTGGTCCTGCTCTATCAGAGTAAGCAAACGGACTGAGGCTGTGATGCACATTGCTGAATCTTTAGTTCTGGTATATTCTCATTTCTTGTGGAAAGGATTCTCTCCTTTTCCTTTATCCAAAATGTTTTTAGTCTTTGTGTTTTGATTGTTATCTCAAAACACATGTGGGATTTCAGTGAGCTTTTGCTACTTCAGTGTAATTTGTTAGTTTTGGTCATCTTTTTGCCTCTTTCCACTGATATAATTTTTGGAGCTTTTATATTTAAGTTCTGTCAGGTAATCTAGTGTTAGTATTTTGTTTCTACATAAATTTATTCCAGTTTACTACAGCTTCTTAGAATTCTTTATCATTCTTAATCACCTTAAAAGCTTGGTTTTTTTCTTGCTGGTCCCTTTACTTTGGTAGTCTTCTGACATGATACTTAAGCACTTTTTGAATTCTTTATTCTTAATTTCTTTCCATGCCCTTATACGAATTGGTAGAGTATGTCCAGTTTCGTGCTGTAACTTTTTCCTTTGAGGGAAGGTGACGACATGGATCTCTATAAAGGGTGTCAGTGAACAGAAGGTATTGGCATAATGGCTCCGATTGTGCAAATCAATCTCCTGTTGGAGTCCCACGCTGAACAAGCCTTTGCTGAAGTGGCCTGTCTGGTTTTGTTCCTGCCTGTGACTGACCGGAGTCAAGCTGACTGAAAGCATGTGCTTGTGTAGCCACCGCTGCACACGGTGGAGCTTGGTTGTGGTTTGCTTTCTGCAATGAACAAATTCATTCTGCTCTTACTGCCAGCCTGGGTTTGATAGCAGGAGGAGGCTGTTAGGGTTTGGCTCTTTGGGGCGGGGGGAAAGAGCTCAACCAGGATGCTAAGCTTTTTTGGAGTGTGGAAATGTTGGTTCAGAGACTGTCATCTGCCTGTCCGTAACATTGTTCTAATGGCTTGGGGCAATGCCACTTATTTTTGTGTGATTTTAGTAGTCGTTCGCTCTTTTACAAGATTTTTTTGTAGGGAAATAGAATTCCAAGAGAGGAGTGCTTTTGTAGCCTGTAATTTGTTCTCTGTTGCTTTTTGGACATGCATGTGGCCTGATACTGGAAGTGCCTTGCAGATGCCTGTGTGTGCGGTGGTGTGCATGGAGAGAGCTGCTCTGTTCTTCAAGTATGCTCTTCTCAACAGGCCTCTAAGGTACTTCTTCAAGCTGGAGCTCTATTTTCATATGACTGTTCAAGTGTTCCTGTGCTGGGTACAGTACGTTTTTGGCCTTTTTGTCTTTGGCCTTTCTATTTTAGGTTTCTGTTGGGGGATTTTGATGACTTCCCTTAGCATTTCCCTCTAATGCTGACTCTGAAGGTACATCTAGTAAGTTGATGCATATTATTAGAAAACAACAACAACAACAACCCCTTTTTCTTCTTATGCAACTTGTGATTCACCTGTATATATCTGGATGTCTGTAGTTAGATGTGTGCTCTCTAGGAGTGACAGGCTGATTAAGAAGTTTGCCCATTGGTTTTATATTGTAGCCTGTGAGAAGTTGCTAGCGTTTAAGAAAAAAATATCCTCTCTCAAAAAGGAGCTCTACTTAAAACTCTGCTTTTATTATGAGAATTATTTGAAATGGACACCTGGCTGTGGATTTATAACCTATTCCAAGGCCTGCATGTTTTTGAATTCAAATTAAAGAATTATTATATTTTTGCAGAATTGATTTTTCCTTTTAATTCAACAAACAGAAATAAAAACTTCTTAAGTACTTGAGTTTTTAGTAGAGAATTTATTTATTATTTATTTTTAGTAGACTTGGTGACTAGACTTTGTAAGAGTATCCTTATTTTAGTTCTTACTCCTCAGCACAGTATATGCATTGTGCATGCAGAGTGTCTTCCTGGAATTTATCTATATATCTATGGTTTGAGAAATAAAGGCCTTGACTGGGGTTGACTTAATCGATGTTTTGATTGGACAGGCAATCAGGTGTGAAGTCAAATGATGTTGGCTTCTATGTTTTATGATTTTTAAATATTCCTCTGCCCCACTCCCCCCAAAAATCACAAACAAACAAAAAAAAACACCCCAAAACCAAACCCACCACCACCAAAAACACAACAAAACCCCCCCCGGGGATGATTCATGTTGACACATTAAGAAACTGTAGTATTTATTGTATGCTCATGAGATTCAATTGTACAATTATTCTTGTGTAAATTTAGTTACTGAATCTGGCAATGAGTAATAAGATAAGTAAGCAGGATGCCTGTACAGTACATATGCAGTTTCTCGTTGCTGCTGACAAATCTGTTTTGGAAAATTGGTGTCATTACTAGTCTAGATTATCTTCTGCAGGCTTGTCTTCTGGAGGGATGCAGATGATGGTACAAGAATAGCTGTGTGTATATGTGGTGGGCGTGGGGTTAAACATGCTCAGAATTGGAAAGGTGAGGAAACAAAATCCAATTTGCCTGATACTTACTGGTTCACTGTAGTACTTAACTGCTGTGTACTGGTAGAGGGCACATGTGATTGGAGTGCCGAGGTCTTGGGTCTTTACTGCCATTACTTAATTTAGGGATACAGTTCTTGGTATTTATTTAGTCAGCCAGTTTGCCTTTCCCATAGAAGATCATGATATCCCTTTCCTATTGCATTTGGCAAAGAGAAACTGTTTTACACTGAGTTAAATATGTATATATTATTACTGATTTCTTTAAGGGTATTGGACACATGGCTTAAATTTTCCAGCTGTGTGCTATTGCACTGTAAATGTGCTGTCATTTTGGGAAGTGAGATTTGCAGGAATGAATAATAGTCTTTACTAGATGAACTCAGTATTATCTGCCTCATAACCGTTATATGGATCATAGGAACTAGCACATTACCACCCTAAAACTAGTCACTTGAACATGGCTGTTTTATAATTGGTGTAAATTTTTCAACTGCATCAAAAATACACCATTCTGTTGGTGTTTTAGGTACTAAGCTTTGTCACAATACCTTCATTATAAGCTTAGGTTGGTCTTCCGGATCGTATGTAGTCAGCAGGCTTTACATTTCATTTATAGAAAATGCTTATGAACACCTTTTAATGTACTGTAATCTTATTAAGCCAAGTTGCTGGTGTTTTGCGTTAGGTTTGTTCTTTGTATCCCTTCATGCTGGAGGATATAGTTGGTTATAAATATAGTCTTGACTATTCATGGGAAAAAAGATAGCTTTATAAGTACTTCTAATGTATACTGGTGTTACACTTGACTATGTAAGAAAAGTGGTGCTCTGCTCTCTGTATTTACAGTTCATTAGCATCAGACTCTTAAGTTCTCTTTACTTTTGAATTAAATATTTTGGGCAATGTTTCATTTCCATGTGAAAATAGGTAAACATCAATGTCTGTTTTTCAAAGGTATGAACAAAGTAGTTTGGTGATTTTCATTAGAATGCTTTTCACTTCCAGCTTTGAGACTTCTCTGTAAATCCTTCTTTAACAGTTCTTGACATTGCTACCTCAAGGCGGTGAGCCAGCATGTGCAGTCTCAAGCGAGCACACCCGAGTTTGAATCCCAGACTGCTCGCTCGAGGAGGCATTTTGCTCAGATCCTTAGGGGAGTGTTGACCTTGTCTTTCTCAAAAAAGTGGCACCTGCTGGCTAACCAGGAGGGGCTTTGTGGGTATTTGGAAGAGGGTGCTTTGGTCTTGGTAGGCTGTAATGGGAAACTTGGGGTTATGGGAGCTCAAGAAGTACTTGGCTCAAGGAGTAGATGGATAAAAAACACACAGAAATTAAGATCCTTGGCAGAGCACTGTTCTGGTGTGTACCTGATACTCTTTATTCAGGTCTTGTCACTTGCAGTGTGATTTTTTTTTTTCTTTTTTTTTCTGTAGTGTTCACTGTTTTTTGTTTCTTTGGATTGTGCTGCAGAGCATTTGAACTGCTTGTGTGCAGAAGTAGTGCCTCAAATAGGTGGTGTTAATTAAAACAATGTTTACTTGTTTATTTTGAAGTAAATAATTACATTCTTATAGAGCAGCCTAATGCAGAGGGATCTTAACAGTTCTCTAAGTTCTTAATTTTTAGAACCTAGAACGAAAATAGACTAAGGAAAAGCTCTGATCTCTATTTGCAAGGTCAGTATATAAAATGCTATTCACAGCTTTTTATCTTGTTTTGTTGTTTTATGGTCCGTGTATCTAATGAGAAGTAATATATTTGGAAGAAGCAATGAGATTTCATGCTGCTATTTCCAGAAGATTGCTAATACAATACCAAACCAATGTTTGCCTTTTTTTGTTAGATTTACGTAGACTTAATCACAGCTATTGTGCAGTTTTAAGCCGAGAGTTAAAACACACAGGATTGTGTTTAAGCAGAGTTCCTTTCTCTTCCTGACTTTACTAGAAGAAAAATAAAATTTTAAGTCCTCAGATGCAAGAGAGCAGTTTGTATAGAAACAAAATATAGTTTGTATTCAGGTTCAAATAAGTATTTAAAAAAACCCCAACAAGCTATTGAGTTAGAGTGCTAAATTCTAGACTGCATTTAGTAGGGTAAATTGCTTATAATTCTGGAAGCACTGATCCTGATAGGAAAGGGTGATAATTAGTTTCTAATATGGACAGAATTGCTGTTATTAGCTGTGCTCCACATGTTTGCTTCCCCTGTGGCATTCCTTGGGGTGCAGCAGATGGATGAACAAGGGGCAGAGGTAATGTGTGCCATGATCGGCTGCTGCCTTCCCCTGGGGATACTGCTAGAATGCTGATCTCTTCTTTTTTTTTCTTTTTTTTAAATAATTTTTCCGCAAATTTGCTGAGATGTATCAGAATTTATAAAGGAGCAATACCATAAATTATCCTTTAATCCAACCATTTAATATCAATATGTCAATGTCTTTAATATCAATATGTCAGTGTCTTAAAAAAGGAGGGGCTGTTGCATATGTCCTGGTATCTACCGTGCTTAAATACTTTTTTCTCTGTTCTGTGAGGTTGTGGCATCGGTAGTCTGATATTGCCTGTTACTGTTACCTGAGCTTTTATAACATGACTGACTGCTTTTAAGTCGGAAAATGGATGTTGTTGTAGCACCTGGATGATGAAATGGAGCTTGTTATTGGAAAGAATGGTCCTTTTTCTTTAAAGTATTCCAAGTAATATCTGCTTTAATTTTCTTTTCTGCTCTTGATTTAAAACATAGGCAGAGGTTTAGTGGTTTGTTTGTGGGATTTTTTTGTTGGTTTTGGGGAGGTTTTTTGGTTTTGGTGTTGATTTTTTTTGGTGTGTTTTTTTTTTTGTTTTTTTTAAAGCCAAATCTATTCCAGGTGGTCACGTAGATCACCTTCCCTGTTCGCTATCCAAAAAAAGTAGAGTCCTGCTTAGGTAGGAACAAGCATCTGACCTTCCCCATCTCCAGCTCAGAGGACGCCCAGCTCGGAGGCAGCAGCTCACAGTGGGAGCCCGGGCTGGGGCTGCGGGGAGCCCGGGCTGCGGGCAGTTGTGTGTGGGCCCCATGCCTGCAGGCTCAGAGGGGTTCCCATGGAGTGCTTACCGAAATGATCAAGTGGAGGAGGAAAGGGCAGGGAGCTGGATCTGCACCTGTGTGCACAGACACCGATTGTTAGAAAATATGTTCTTTAGTATTTTTTAAATGTTTTCCCTTTGTTTATTTCTGTCTATTATTTTTCCTTGTTCTTCACTTGTTTACTCTTCCTCCCAACTTATCTCATTCCTGAGTCCCTAGAATTTCTCTTGTTTGTTTTGTGCCGTCACTTTTTTTTTTGAGGACTGGACTTCCTTTTATTCTGTTTTTTATTCCAGCAGTCATTAATAAAAACTGATGTTTTCTCTGTTTGAATCTAGTTGGGACCTTTTTTAATATGAAAAGAAAAATCTGTTGAATATCACGTTTAATGTCTTTGCTTCCAAAGACAAATGTAGTAGATGTAAAAAGAGAACTGTATATTTAACGTACCAAATGAAAATATTTTCCATGCAAATGCTGCATGTAATATTTAAAATTGTACTACAACAATACCAGTAGAGCACAGATAATTCCTAGCTTGCTATTCATCTGTATAGCCAAGACTGATCTTTACTAACTGTGGGTTTATGTATTTTATCAACTATATATTTTCCAATACATATGCTACAGTGAATATCATATAAAAAGCAATTATTATAGCATCAACCAGTGTATGCATCTATTCACAATAACAAATCCATGTAAAAAAAAATCCATATACAGGCATGTAATGGCTTATTCCTTTAAAAAAACCATGGACGTCTCATAGTATGTCTGTCTGTCCCAGTCAAAGAGAGCAGATCTTGAGTGTTTGGAGTGTTCCTGTCTCAGGCTGGCTGTCATGTGCTGGAGCAGAGAGGTACCCATCTTCATAAAGGAACCGTAGGAACTGTTTGTGTTTGCTGTTGTAGGCATATTTTGAGGAAGATTCTAATTCCAATTGCTATTAAATAGTGCTTGCAGTTTGGGTTTCTCGAGCAGTTGAGTGACATGTTTGCCTCCGAGAAGCAAAGCCTGGGCTTTATGATTTGAATGTAAACTTGTGGAGCCAGCTCTAACTTCTTTACCTTTTGGAGTGCACAGTATGTAGTGGTTTGGGGCACTGAGATGTCTGTGAGATGTCTGTGGTACGGTACCTGGTTGTCGCGGTGTGCACTGAAAGCTGCCAGTCTCGCTCCTGGGTCTCAGATTGTTTTGAAATGTGGCATGGAACTGACAGTGCTGTGTTGACTTCTGCCCATAAGGGCTGTGTTGGAGTGTTAAAGCCAGAAAAACTGCATTTTACTAGGACTGCTAGAAGAGTTTATACTGATTTGAAATTTAGTAATTAAAAGGAGTTGAATGTTTAAACTCCCTGAATAAAAGCCAAGCCTGCTGCTGGTGGTGTTACTGTTTTGGCAACTGGCTGTGTATGTGCTAGTGCCATAGAAAATTCCAAAGTCAAGAGAGCAGAGACATCTAAATAAGCATAAGAGGAAACTGAAAGTAATCAGTCCTGGATTGAATAAAATGGAGTAGCTAATTAAACAAAATGGAAGTCTACATATCAAAAGTAGTCCTGGCTTTGGACTTTGTACCTTTTAAATGAAGGCAGGAAGCTCCTGTCAAATGTGTTTTAGTGATGGCTAAGTAGATGTGAATGAAACAGCTGTTCAGAGAATAAGTTTACCAGGTAAGGGAGAATGAAATCAGGTGGTTTGATATCAGGTTATAGCTTATGAAAGCAATTGAGCTTAATATGTTTAATTCAAAGAAATTTAAAACTTTTCTAGTATCTAAGGGTTCTTCCTTAGATCTTTGTTGAAGTTCTAGCTAGAATTTTATTCAGAGTGCCTTAAATATACATGTCAAATAACTGAACTCACGATAGATACCTACCTGGCTAAACTTGAATTTCACTGTGATTGCCAGAAATGTAGTAGTTCATGCTGTTGGCTGAGGAGAAGAAATTAACAGCAGTGAAACACTGGATTGACCAGTCCAGTGGTGGGTGCGTCATTAAGCTGTGGAGGGAAGAAAACACCAAACCTCATCATGAATGATGGCAGTGATAGCTTCACTGTGAATCTGGACAGTGTGAGTTATTTAATATTCTGACCACACACTCAAGTAATTCCTTCGCTCTGGCTGCTTAAATATGCTGAAGAGTGCAGGGCTCCTTGATGCAGGGAGTTCTGCTGATAGGATTTTTCAAAGGTTGTGTACTTTGCCTGCATAGGCAACATGAATGTTCTGGATTAGTAGATGAATTCCATGGTTTTACTACAAAAGTTTCAAATAGCCATGATTTGACAGAAGCAGGTTCCTAAACAAGTGCTTTGTCAGATCAACCATTTGACCACCACTTTTGTCGCACAAGTGATTGTCTGGAGACCGAATTGTTTCTGTAACTGACAACCAGATCCAAATACAGTAACTGGATGTGTATTGAAGAGGAGGGAAACCTGGAGAACCCAAAGGGAAGGATTGGCAAACAGGAAATAATCATCTGCAGCATGTCCTAAGGACCAAATACAGTGATAAACAAGCATAAGAGAATGAGGTTAAAGTATAAAAGTAAATTAAAGTGAGTTAGCATTCCAGAATGAAACACAATTTTGTTTACATCTGCTCTGTCTGTATTGACCCATTTCAGATATGATCTGTGTATTCTTGTTAAGTAGATATGGTCACTTACACATGCCTCATAGTGTTGCTAACTAACTAGCTATTTTTTGAAAACTCTTTTGACCTTAATGAAGTTTTGTAGATGAATTAGGCATTAATGTTACTGGAAGATCAATAGATTTTCTTTCTTTATTTTTTTTTTTTGGTGGAAGAACTGTAATAACTATGAGCCTTTCCTTTTCAGTTTCATAACTTAAAATCAAGTTACTGGTCTCTCCTTCATGCAAGGATCAACTGCATCTGAAATGCTTGGGTCAGCATCAAAGAATTACGTGTAACAAAAAAACACCCAACAAATTAGAGATTTTTACATAGCACGTGCTCTCTCTACTAGTTTTCTGCTGAAATCAGTATAAAGTTTCTAATAAACCTGGTGCCTTGCCTGATGTGCACCTCTTACAGGTTAAGAAAAAAATGCAATGATCGGAATTCTCACATTCCTTTTCACCTTACAGCATATTAATAATATGTATATTCTTTTATATCTAACTTAGTGTCATGCTCTGGTGAAAGATACTTATTGTGCAATATGCCTTTTAAATTTTTCAGCTGTGTTTGAGCATGTAATTCTCAGACTTCCAAAAAGACCTTTTGCTATAGTGTATAACATTTTGTGATATGGGTTGAGCAAAACTCTGTTGTCTGGAAAGTAATGTTACCATTTGATTTATTATGCAAAAGTTTTTATGTATATTTGAAAGTAGACCATACCGTTTATGTATGCGTTTTCTTAAGCAATTTGCTATAGATTTTTTTTTTTGCAGTATAATCATTAAACGCTTAATCACAGTGGTGAATCTTTTCTGCCATAGGAGACTAGTTTTATTCAAGTATTACTCCTGTGATGAACCAATTCCAGAACTTTGTTTTCATCTGCTTCCACATTGTATTAGTCAGAGCAGAGCTACTCCTGTGCATGTGTATAGATGTATTAGATTATTATTATTATTATGTTTCAATATGTGTAGTGTAATGTTCTAAACAGAGACATATTTGACATATTCTATTTCATTTTTACTGATACACGAAGAGATTTTTTTTATTTTGTTTTTGCTTTTCAATGAGGCTGAGAATATCAAGGGACAAAGAAGAAGCTGGTAAAATCTAGCTGGAGCAGTTAACTCTTACTTGCTTCTATCTCTTATCAATAGCATATTGCTTCCCACCTCCCATAAATATTTTTTTTGATGCTATAACAATCTTTGCATTCACTAAGTTCAGAAAGGACATTAAATTTAAAAGTATTCCGTAATTTAAGTGTGTTCATAAAGTTAGTTTCTAGACTTTTTCTAAATATTGTAATTTGTTGTTGAAATATGTCCTGTCTATGGAAATATTTTGTATTGCAGGGTTTTTTTGAACTCGTAAACTTCTGTAGGTTATCCATCCTTTTTATTTTGGTATCCTTGATGCTTTGAGGATAAAATGCTTTTGCCTGTGCTTTGAGTTGCTTGATGTGATTTAGATTCAGTTTGGAGCTCTCAGCTGCTATTGACAAGGTGCTGTGATTGAGCTAATCAGCCGTGCTATGAACTGGCTTTGGTCTGGAAGCTTAACAGCCTTAAGATTGCTGCAGTTACAGACTTCTAATTTTGGAGCTGTTTTAAAAATGGCTTTGCATGGATTTTCTTGTGTAAACGATGGCGTGCACACAATAATGACACCGTGTGATTGTAGTCAGTATTTTTCTTAAGTCAAATATTGAGTCTGATCTGTTTGAAATACAGATGTTCCCTTCTATAATTTTTGTATTTTCTGTTCATCAGAGAATTTGTTATTATGACTGAACAAATCTTGCCAACCTTGTGTCTGAAGGAGGGATGTGGGTGTGAAGAAGATGTAATTGACTCTCAGCAGAAAAAGTGTTAAGTACAACACAGATCAATACAGGCACCACATTACCTGTCTGTAACTAGCGTTAGAGATGGCATTACTCTGGATTTAATCAGGTGCAGGGAGTATAGAATTTTGGCTTCAAATGTAATTAATTCTTCATGGAAATAAGATGAAGTGGCTTAGATTCACATGTATTTTTAGAATTTTTTGTAAAAGACGGAAGTCCAGTTTTACAATGAAAGGGTTAAGAACCTATATTCCATTGAAATTCTATGCAGATAGGGTGTATGAAATTTTCAAGGCTTCTTAAAAACCTAATTAGTCCTTGGATAACCTAGAGACTTCACAGATCTTAAGAGGTCCCATGATGTGTGAAGTTTTGTTCACTTTGAATCTCTTTTAAGAAAAGCATGTATAGCTTGTTTCTCTGTGCTTTTTTTAAAATTTTTTTAGACTGTTATTCTATCTTATTTTCAGTGTAATATTTCATATGTTGTTTTGGGGTGTTTTTCTTATTCTTTTCTTTATTTTTTTTGTTTCTATCATAATAGATTCAGCATTAATGAACCTCTGAGTCCTTTAGGAAAATGAAAACTAGGCTAAAGGGATCTTAGAGGCTGAAGCATATACAGTGTTACAGTTTCTTGATAATTGGTTAAGAATATATACCTTACTGAAGGCAAGTTATGCCCCGATGTGTAAAAGTACAGCAGTAAATGTTAATGTAAAAGGAAATGGCTTCAGATAGTTTTCTTTTTAAAAGAAAAGCCAAGCAAGGAATAAAATCCTAACAACAGTCCATATTCTCTAATGTAAAGCTACTGTATACAGCATTTTTTTTGAAGTCCAGATTGTGTATATACACACCTTCCTTTGTGTGGCCTTTTAAATATAAGCTTTACATGTTAAGATATGTGCAATGAAGTAGAACAGAATTGCTACTGGAGCTCTTTGCACTTCAGTTTTTACATTTGTTCTATGTGCATCCTGCTGGGTGACTTAATGTGTATTTGTTTAATTCAGTGAGCTGTTATAACACTTGAAAAATTCAATGAAGTGCTTATGCTGGTTTGGCTGTCAGAGAAATCCCATGTGTGTCTGTGGAATGGACATAAAAGGGCAGAAACGTTGTCTAGTATAGCCCTTCAGTTATGGGAGCATATCACATTTGTTTGAATTCAGGTGAAGAGTGTTTAGTTATGAATTCTTTTCAATTTACAAGTATTTCTTAATTTTCATGTGGGCCAGCCTTCTCTAAAGGAATGTGCCCTGCATTCTTAGTCCATGCGAACCTGTGTTGTGGAGCTGTGTGTTATGTTTATTCTGGATTGCTGTGCATCTTCAGAATGCTCTCCTACCAGCCGGGAGGGAAGGTCGATGTTTTTCTTCTGAACCTATGCCAGTGACCCCTCACCTCTAAATTGGACTGTGAAGAGACATCAGATGCCTTATTACCCTTTCACAAACTCTGGTCTGCTAAACACTTAAGTGATGGTATGTTGAAAAGTAATAATGTTCTTTGCGATTTGAATATAAGAAATTCTTTCCCAAACACTGGGAAAAATGTCATTAAAAAGGCAGGAATGTTTTTTTTCCTCTTTTGTTATTTTACTTATTTAACAGAACGTGAAGAGTCTGTCTTATCTTAAAATTATTTTATAATCCTTATAAACGGTAACATTTTATTTTTAGTGGCTGAACAGAGCTGAACACTTACACAAATTTGATTGTGTTGGAGTATGGAAAAGTAAAGTACAAAGTGAAGCAAAATCTGAAAGCTGTTTCCAAAGCTAAAAGCAGTAACAGAAAGAGAACCAAATGCAGGATTTAAGGCCAACAAAATTTAAACTTAGAAGTCACCACCCAGAGAGGCCGTGTGTTTAAATTGGCTTATATTGGCAATGCTTGAGATTGTAAAATACAAAAAAGAAAATAGGCTCTAGTAATTTATAGAAACAACTTACTTGGCACTTGGAACCCAAGACTTGTTCTGGTTAAGATTCAAAATATACTTAAAAGTTTAAGATGAAGACTTTTACTTTTTGTTTTTATAATTATAGAAGAAGCAGAGAGAAGTAAAGTTCTTGACATTTGTTGCCATTTACTTGGAAGTAATTTACTTTTTGTCTAAATTTAGGCTCAAATTCTACCAGGTGAATGATAAAGTATGTGTGTGAGCATCCTGGCAATGTTGAACTTCCCTGTGACCTATGTCTACACTAACACTGGGCAGATTTGATATTTTTAAGATTTTCTGAAGCTTATTGATATTTGATGTAATTCTAACATGCATTTATTCAGATATTTTTCTCACACACTGCCATAGTATCAATGGTCCAATAAAGCCAGTAGTCCCAATAGATGGCAGGATTTTATACGTCACTGCACAGTGATTTCCTTCCCCCCCCCCTGAGGAAATCACCATATTTTCAAAATACAGCCAGTCTCAGAGCTAGTGAGTGCTTGCAATGGGCTGGCTTCTGTGGCCCTTCGCAACCTGGACTTTGGCTTTGTCTGATCCTTGTGCTCTCCCCTTCCTTTCTGCCAGCCCTGGTGTTCTGGTCCAGCAGTAAAATACTTCTGTGAGCTGAACTGACCAGAAACCAACAAGGTAGGGTTTGGTTTTATGGTTATTTTCTACTAGTTTCTACCTTTAACTGGTTGGACCCTACAAAACAGTGATGCCGGCATGAGGGACGAGGATGTGAAAGCTGGGCTATGGGCAGGGGGCACGGGAAATGTGATGGGAAGCAGAATGGGCCTTCCCGGGGTGGCAGCCAGCCCGCCGTTGGTGGCGAGAGCTTTGTGTTTGCATACATAAAACCTGACTCACAAGCAGTTGTCTGGCAGTAGTTCCTGCATCAAGATCCCTTGGGAGAAGTTGGTAAATGTTTCCCTCTTTGAAGGCTTATTTTGCATGAGGAGGTTTTATACTGCTGGGTCTTGCATGTTGGCTGACGGTTCTGCTGGGCACGATACTGGCAGGGTTGGCGGTGAGCAGCTCTCTGCAATGGTAGGGTACTGAAAGTTTTTAATAACCTTCCACTTCTTATTTTTACTCATCTGTAATATTAAACTTTACAGTATTTGTCCTAATTTTAATGTAAAATCATTAGCTTCTGTGTTCCTATAAATATCCCTAGAAATCTGTTCTTAATTTTGAGGTGCAAGATTTATAGGAATGAACTTGAGACTGATATTTTTGTCGAAGGAGAGACTTTAAAACATCTTGAGAGGAGAAATCAAGTTAATGTTTGGAAGTGTTTCACACTGTATTATTATTATTATTATAGGAAGGATGATTGCCAGGTAAGGGTGCTTTTCACCGTAGAAAGCCTGTCTACCACATTTTATTGGCTTTCAGCATTTTTTAGCTATAGTCTACAGAAGTGCTGTAACAGCATACTTTGAGAATGAACAGCAAATTTTTGTTTATTCACAGTGCAACTTGTACTCATGTCAAAAAAAAGGGGGGGGGAAAAAGGCATAAGTGCACTTTATTAATGCAACAAGTATGTCAGTTCCAGCTGCAGCATTGTTAGAGAATGAGGGCAATTTAAAATGGGGTTACTTGAATATAAATTCCAGTTCTAACTTTTCCATCAAAGCTCTGCTTCAGAAGTGTGTATGGTTTCGAAGTGCATTTTATTAAGAGTGTTTTAGCTCATGTAACACTTGTTATAAGAAAATCATTGAAAACTCACGTTCCTGTAAAAAGTGTGATATTTAGGATTTAAGCCAAGGAGAACTGTCATTGCAGCCCAACCAGACTATGAACTGTTCAATAAAAAGCTAGCAGAAGAAATAGAAGGAAGAGCAGTGAAGTCTTCAAACAAGGAGGGGAGTGGATGGATTGGAGAAGTGTTTCTTTTGGTTAAGAAGTAAAGTTGGAGAAATCTCAACACCAGCAAATGTAGCTATTTCTGGACTCATTTCCACCAGACTCACATACTGCCAGATTTAGTAGTTATTTTCTGGAATAGAAAAATAAGTTCTAAGAAGAACTAAAAAGTTAGTGCGATACTACTTCAGATTCTTTTCAGAACAGCTGCAATGTTAAACTGTTGTAATTACTCTTCATCATTTAAATACCACAGTGCTGAACAAGGAGTCTTGACTACTCTAGAGTTATTTCTGTTACTGATCCTCTAAAGGTGTATATTTGTTGTTGGCAAGTAATCTTTTCAGATTTATAAGCTTTAACAACATGGATTATACTAGCAGAAGAATGTTAAGATGCCAACAATCCTGAAGTGCAGCAGAAATTAATATGTCAGCTAATACCTTTTGCTTATAAGGGAAGAAACTAGTGAATACAGGCATTGAGCAACTTGTTGCTTCAGTGAGCTGTGGTAAGACATCTCAGTTCAGCGAGAGGAACTACCTTTCTTTTAAAGAAAGGTCAAAAGTCGAAACACCAAAACCATTTGTTGTCGTTCATTAGGGGACTGAAGGTAAAGTAGGCTCTGTCAGACATCTCGGTTGCTGTCCTACTGCTGTGTATTAGCGCAAGGCCCACAAACATTGGGCAGCAATCCTCCTTCCACCTCGTTTGTCGATGGAGGAGACCGAACTATATCGTGTCAGCTTTCCAGCGTTGAAGACTCACCATCGTTTACTGCCACTCGCACTAAGGGAGCTGCTGACACAAAGCCTGCCTGCCTGACTCGGCAGGCAGCAAACAACAGCCCAGGCAGCAAGGAGCTTGATTCAGCAGATATCTGGGCAGATGTAATGATTTCTCTCCTTTGCCAGAGAAAATATTTTCTTATTTTTGAGAATGAGGCTCAGAAATACCAATAAAATCTATTTCAAAGAAGTGGTTGGAAGAAAAGTCTCGATGTTGGTGCAAGAAAGGCTTCTTTGGGTTTTTTAGTTTGTTTGAGTTCATTGAGTTTTTTAAGGTGTTCGAGGGACCTGCTGGCAGCACAGTCTGTGCCAAATCTCCATCGTTTGTTCCTACTGGATTCTGACTATGACTTTTAGAAGTAATGGAATTATTGTGAACTGCTGGTTTTGCATCTCTGCAGGAGGAGAACATCTGGCAAGAGAGTTACAACATTCCAACTAGCTTATGGAGGGGAAAGCACTAGTTCAGTGCAAAATGCATACCTGAAAAAAGTCATCCTTGATACCATAAGCTCAAATTTCCCACTGTATAAATGCAGGTAGAGATGCTTCTTTAAAGGTTTTAATAGTTTGCTTTAAACTTTTTTTTTCCCCCTCTATGCCTAAAGTAATAGAAGAAAATACATTTTGCTCTAGGCAGTTTTTTTACGGAGTGAATATGTGCTGCCTTTTCCTTGGACAAACCAGTAGGGCACTTCACTGTGCTGCAGGGCAAATGGTGAAGCCCTAACTTTGCAAAAGCCTCTTTCTGAGATGAAAATGAAGAAGTATGTAGGGTTTATTCTTGATTTTTGGCAGAAGAGGAGTGAGCCAGGTTGTAATAATTACTATTTATTCTATTGTTTTTTCATATGGAACTTAGAGCTAGACTACCACATCACTGGCTTAGATGAACAGATGTGCAGTGCTTGCATTTATCCTTTAAGCATTCTTACCTGTTTAAATACTGAACAGATAAACTTTGTTTTTATAGTGCAAAGGTGTTTAATGCAGAGATGTTCATATAATAGACACTTTTCCCCAGCTGAATTGCAAGAGCCAGAAATCTCTTATGAAGAATTTGTACTCGCACAACTCCTGATGTGTAACTTCTGTTTTGTTCCGTAATGAGAATTCAATCCTATGGGTGAGTCTGATTGTCTAGAGGCAAACCAAACAACCTTTCAAGCTTACTTGTATTCTACACGCTTTGCTTTATGAAAATGTAAGATGTCAGAGTATTGTTTTAATGTGAGATGCCATGCTGCTCTTAATTGATAGACTGTAGATTTCAGTAGTGTAGGATAACCAAAATTCTCATAGATATTACATACCTTCACAAAGCATAAGTTTTCTTCCACTTCTTTTCAGGAAATGGCTTCGTCTAGATCTTTTGAAGATCAGACTCGGACTTCTGTGGTCTTGACTACATATCTGTAAATACCTTTTTTTCTGATCACAGAAGCGTAAACATGGAATTGCATTGTTATTTCTGTGACTCTACTATATGCTATAACTTTCCATTTTCCTTAAAGCTTGAAATCGTGACTCACTAAGAGGCAAGTTTTTTGTCTGATACTTTATTTCTCCTTTGATTCACCCCCCACCCCACTCTTAAACTACGGGTTATGGTCTTATAAATATCAACTAAGTACTTTAAATCTGTTGCAATTGGGTAATTTTATTTGTAAGTGTATAAAGAAGCGTGAAAGTCATCAACACCATGAAAAGATACTGACCTCAGGTTATCTTGGCACTTGCGTTAGAGAGGATCAGAGTTTGCTGGATGGCTTGTGATACATGTAGTGTCTGAAAGCACTCTTTCTTAATGTTTTTAGGCCCATTGTTAGAAAAGTTGTCATGCTTGTAGTGTTTTCTTGCTCATGAGAGTTATCAATCTCAGTTATGTGGTGCAGAACTCGGGTTATATTTCGTTCTGGTGCCTGAATAGGCAGTTTTCTGTACTGTTATAATACAGTTGGTAACAGTAGCTGTTGACTGTGAAGCTGTATTTGAGTATTTTTGGCCTGGTGTATGCAGTCTTGTGATATTGGCCTTCATTTGTGTGTGTGTGTGTGTATATATATATATGTATTTTTATTAAGTATATAGTTATATAAAGCTACTGAGTTGTAACTGAAGTAATCAGAAGCAAATTTGCCAGTAGAATGGATTATGGTGATAGCTAATATCATAGGACTGAAACTTGCTTGTTAGAGCAGATACTTCATGGTTCAATATAGAGAGGAGAATGACCAGTATGATGCAATTTAATAGCAGTTAAACTGTGTGTGTTTGCATGTGAATAAAAGCTCTGGCTTGTATGTCTGCTAAAGGCTTGATCTTTAGGCTGATTTGCTTCATTCACATTTGTAACTAGGGAGGTTTCAAAATACACTGTGTGTGCACATGTGTAAACATTATTTATGAACAGGATATAATCTATGAAGATTAACATTTAATTTTTTTCTTTTAAAATTTTAACCTTAAATTGAATTAAAGTTAGTATTAAAAAAGGGAAGTACGTTTTTTCGGGGGCAAAGAATAGCTTTGCTCTGTAGTGCTCTGAGCACCTCTGAATCTGTAAGGAAATTTATTTAAACACCCCCCCCCCCCCCAACTAGTTTAAACATTAATTTGTATCATTTTCATCATTAGCTTATGCTTGAACTGTCTGAATAAACGTACGTAAGTAAGAAATCCATTGCGTACAGCATATTACATGTGGTATTGTAAATATGCTCTCCTCTTGGAGCTGTACCTGACGTAATTTTTTCTGACAAGATGGGTGTAGCAATGTGCAGTTTTCTGATTTAGTACAGTTTGAATGGGAGATGCCAGTTTTGATTTCATTTTGAGCAGGTTGTGTGGTAAAGCATCCAGGTCGCTTGGAGTGTTCGGTGACGTGATTTAGAGTCTAGAAAGCAGAGAATGTGAGGAAAGAGAGGCAGGTAACTTCTGACATTTCTGCAAGAGCGCTGCTGTTACAGGAATTAAGAACAAAAACATTAGGTTATTAGGCATTCATGAGCCTTACTGCAAGAAATGAATAGGATTGCTTGTGAAATTAAATTAAAAGTAGTAATTGCCCTTTTTTTAAATAGCAAATTGTATTTAGCTAATTAATGGAAACAAATCTAAAACATACTTGATAGTTATACAGGAACTGTATTACCGGTGCTGACTTCTGATGTTAATAGACACTGTTCAAACAAATTAAAGCTTTTCATCTGTTTTCTTGAACTAGCATGATTTTTTTTTGCCGTTTTCTTCTGAATTATGCAATATGTTTTGTTGTATTCTCCAAAGTTCTATTTTGACCTGACAAAGTAATGTTCTTACAAATAATTTTCTATATGAAAGTATAGGTTTTAAACAACTGCCCATAGAGAAATTATTAAATTTGCTGGTGGATTTTAGGTTGCAACTAATTTTTAACACCTGTCAATGCTAATTTTGGTCTGAGTTTTGATTATTGCACAGACAGGTTGTGTACTTGCTGTACATTCCTCCATTTGAATAATTTTGTTCTACTGAAGTTTTGATTGTGATTTCTTATTCTGGGAATAGAAATTAACTTTGTATAGCATATCTTATTGCCTATTCTTAAAACAATTTCCAGAGTAACTGCCATAGCGGATGTTTATACTTTGCTGTCAGATAAAATTGTGCTCTGGAATTCTCCAGGATAAACAGTATTTTGGAAATGCAAATTAACTTATTTACTGTTATTAATAATCACTGTTGATACTTCAGACAGATCTTACAAACTGATTTTTGCAAAGAAAAATGTTCAAATGGAAGCTAGTATTTTATGGGATAATAATAGAGATAAGCAGTGCCTCCTTGGGGTGGCTTAAATCCCTGCAGCACTTCATTGTGCTTTTAAGTGTCTGCCATGAGAGATTAGTAGTTAACAACCTCAGCTCTCGTGGTTATAAACCTGACGGGGTAGGTGGGGAAGGATATTGAAGCTAACCGTTGTGCCCAGGAGAAATCTCACTTTCAAGACCACCTAGTGGATTAAGCGTTCAGTCTGCAGCAATCCAAGAAGAGTGAGCAGCAGCATGCAATTTAAGAAAATTGTCTAGGGAAGTTTCCTGAAGGAAATGTGGAGTCCAGAGGTTGTACCAGACAACTCTGACTCAAGATAGTATTTCTGTGACATTTCCATAGCACCTCCATTAATCTTTGCTGGAACAAAAGGTACAAAAAGGGACACTGCTCTGCCACTCCCACTGGTGCCTCTAACAAGCAGTTCTGTTACTGGAAAGGAACTTTTCCTTTCTGATCCAGAGGGATGGGGATGACCCTTTGTATCTATATGCTGTAAGGCAATTGGTATGTTCTCCAAGAAGTGCTGTGGATTGAGATTTTAAGTTTTTCTCTTTCCGTCTGCTTGCTGCACCCGCACCTGCTTGAAGTGCTTCCCCTTGCCTTTCCTTTGGAGGCGGGGGGTGAGTGGAGAGCCAGCCCTCTATATTTATACAGTTTGAAACTGGTTTGTCTTTTACCAAATTAAAATGTTGCATCTGAATTCATCCCAATGGCACTTAAGTGGTTTGACTGTTGATAGTTTGCCTGGGTTTCATTTCTCTTCTCAATTTGATTAATGCCCTTAGCTTTGTGTATTTTAAACCCACCATGTGATATCTATTGTCAAAGCTACTTTTGGTTTTGAGTGGGTGTCATGTCATCCGTGTGCTCGTCTGTGCCCCTTCCCCAAGTAATAAATGTGTAGAACTATATCTTGTCTTTACTTGTTTATCTGCCTTGCAAATTTCACGTTCTTTTCTAGAATATGAATGATTTTATTTTGTTGTTAATCATACTAAGTCTACTATAAAATGGGAAGCATTTTCTATTTGAAATCAACAAGAAGAGGCTGAGAGCTAGTCTAAAGCTTGAAATTTAATATTTTTATTGAGATGTATTTCTCTATCAAATAATATATCTCTTCACATCCCCTTAGTAGAAAGTCTAGACCTAAAATACAATTTTAGGTAATAATTTGTATTGTATTTCAAAACAGACCCTTGCAATATAGGGTCTAATGGCAGATTGATTTGTTTGGGTCTCTAAGATGCAAAATACAATCAACACTGTTGTGGTATGTGGTATGGTTTTTTTGCAATTGATTTCAGTTGTTGAATCTTATCTGAAGGAATATCATTACTCTGAAACACAATTGGATAAAGAAGCTGTAAAAGATAGAAACTCATACCTTGAGTACCTAGTATAACAACCTACAATGCGATTTTTTTAATTTTTTTTTTGCGGTCAAATCATTTATTTGATCAACATCATAGCAGATGGTAACCCTACAAGTATATTATCTTGTTTATACGGACGTTACAGCCTGTGTCTCTTGAAATAAGTTTTAAATATGGTGTTCTTTGTCTTATGTCAGCAAGAACAACAGCTTTCATTGCAGTTTGATTGTAAGATCCAAGTTTTTATTAAATGAATGTTTGGACCTCTTTCTTCAGAAAGAATACATATGTTGGAGTAATGAGGCAAAAGGTTTCTTCAGCTTTATTTCTGGAAGAGCTTTAAATGCTCACAATCAGAGAATCACAGAATGGCCTAGGCTGGAAGGGACCTTAGAGATCATTTAATCCAACCTCCCTGTCATGGGCAGGGACGCCCCTCAACTAGATCAGGCAACACATGGTGACCCAATGGGGATTGAACCCGCGGCCTGGTTGTTACCAGCACCACGCTCTAACCAACTGAGCACAATGCCATTTTAAAAATGACATTAAGCAAGGTCTTTCTAGAATTTAATGCCTAGAGCCAGAAAGCATCCTCATGACTGCTTGGCTCCATTTTGCCAAGGTGAGTGAGGAGCACGCAGCCTTTTCTGTGGCCTGGCCGGGATCCAGATGTGAACTGACTCTGTGTGCACAGCTGGCCAAGGGTAGACGCGATGTCCTGCTCATCCTCTCCAGCACAGCAGCAGCGAGGACAGTGGAGGTGCCCTGTGAGCTGGAGCAGTTAGGGAGTTACTCCTGAGTTCAGCTACCGGTGATTCTGCTCTAGAAGTAGCTAATTTTGATTGAGAACTATGAAATCAACTGATGACTCATTTCAATTACTTTCTGTCCTCAGTGTCTGCTAAAAAAAAAAAGAAGTGGGTGCAGAACCTCGTTATACTTGTGTCTGCCTGACTGCATGTATCTGTGTTACTAGACCTTTGTAACACGCAGTTGTTCAATTTCCCCCTTTTTTGCATTGCCTGAACAGATTGAGATACTGCAGCCTTTCCCTGTGCCCCATGTTTTTCAGTGTTCTGCTAACTGTCACAGCTTTCTTGTGCCCTTTAACATCTGTGATGAATTAGTGGATACTGGAATTGGACACCACATTTCCTTGTGGAAGGGGTTATATGAAGGTGATGATCCCTGTGGTTCCTCCGTTCTGTTTTACGTTTCCCAGGAAAGAGCTTGAACCCTTTTGATGACACTTTTGCTTTTGAGACTTTATTGAATTTGTTACCAAAGATGACTCCTGCATTTGTTCTTACTATGTGTTCCCCCTTCAAGCTCTTTTCCCATCTGGAAGGTGTATCTTATGCTCCTGGCTCGTTCAAGTTGAGCTACTGTTGGCTCTATTAGAGTATGCATTGGTTGGTTCTGCCCAGCCTGCTGGTCATCTTGTCTCTCGCAGCATTTGATTTTTTTTTCATGTATCATTAGTGGGAAAAACTAGTGTACAAACCAGAACAGATTCCTTAGGCACAGTCATAGATCCATTCCTGATTTCCTGGTTGGGTGTTTTTGGCTACCTGGTTCTCCGTTCGGTTGCTGTGTGCTATGTTGGTGGGGCCCAGGGGCAGCAGGGCTGTTGTTCCAAGTCAAATCCAGATGTCAGGCAGCAGGAAGTCAGAGTGCTGGTATTCTGTAGCCTTCAAAGAGCTTCTAAAGTGTGAATGCATGTGCCTCCTGTGCAAATTCTGATTAAAGGGGAAGTCTAGATTCAAACCTGTTTTGGACTTGTAAGAAAAGAAGAAATGCTGCATGAGAAGGAGCAAAAAGACACCTGGCAGAAGAAGGAAGAGTGTTGATATTACTGACTACTCAAGCTCACTGTACTGGGCTTTTTTGGAAGAAAGAATTCTGGGAACTATTTAGAAATGAATTTTCCTTTTCATCTTAAACTGTTACATTTTGGTTTAGAACAGTTTCTTTAAACAATTTTTTTGCATAATTCAAATGGTAGAATTAAAATACAGGAATTTTTAGCTCTGCATGTGCTGCATTATCAGAAGCTTAACCTAAGTCCGTATGTCCTACCGACTCAAATTTTTAAATGAGTAACATGTTTTCACTGACTCGGGTCATGCATCTAAACACTCTATGCATAACCATTATCTATTGACATATTTCCCAAAGGGGCTGATATAATGTACTGTGTCTTAGACTTTCCCAAAGACTGTCTTGCAGGAAGATATTTTTCCTTTCTCCCCCCCCCCCCCGCTCTATCTATACTTATGAAACTAAAGCAATGGATATGGTAATCATTGGATTACTAGCACTGTTGTTTCTGGCAGAAAAGAGTCAGTTGTGCCAGAAGATTACTTTTGCCTTTGTCAGTGCCAGCCACGACTCTTTACTCAGCTTCTGGATCAGTGACAATGAACCAGCAGCAATGCTGTCAGCTGCAGAATGCAGCGAACTTCCACAAGCTGCTGGCTCCATGTACTGGTGGCTCTGCGCTTCCAAAGAGCGTTCTCCAGCCTTGAGGATCTCTCCAGCAGGACAAAAAAGGTGTCTGTGGTTTTCATCTGGGTGTCTGTACTGCACTTACAGTTTAACGTGCTTTCTGTGGACTTTGTCAAAAAAGTATTTTGTAGCTTTATAACATGCATTTCTTGAGGAAATAATAATTAGAATACTGCATAGATAGTTATTCACAGTAAATTTTTGCATTTTATTTTGTACTGTGGCAAGACTGAGATACAGACATGAAAATTCTGTAGTTGCAATGTAAAGTTAGGGTTTAGGGATTAACTTGCACTCACCTTTTATTTATAAATAATGATACTTCTTATTTATAAATTATGACATAAAACTTCATAAATCGTTTATACTATACATCACATGAGAAAAAGTTATGCTCTATATCAAAACTATGAGAGAAGTGTGAGTGATGGGGAGATAATGAGTTGTGGTTGTTAGGTCAAAGTGCATAGAAATCTGCAATTTAGGGTGGAAATGTTCCACCCATTAAAAAAATAATCTTAAGATACTAGAATAGTGGCCTTATCCCATATGATTGAATTGACTATAGGAATTAAGGTACTTTGCAATTGGTGGATTTGGAATATGGTTTAAAGATGATTTGACAAATTACCTTTGAATAGAAAGTAATTGGAGAAAGTGTTGGCAACAATATTTCCAATTGTTGGCTAGATAGTTACACAGGGTATGTAATGTGATAATTGAGTTTAAAGATCTCCCTGTTTTTTCCTTCCCCTTCCTCTTTTGATCTGTAACCTGGATTTGCATAAAGGGAACTGATTCTAAAAGAACCGTTACAAAGTCAAAAAAGATTCCTGTTTTAGTAGGGCAGACACCATGAGTCTCTGGGGGTTTTTAAGACATTGAATAATAACCAGTCTGCTTTGCCTTTTCCCTCCTTTATGCTAAAATATCTTACATGTCATGTAAAGACCAAGCAGAGGAAATAATTTTGCACATTTTACAATACTTAAGCAAGACATGAGAGCAAAGAGTAGATAACAAGTCTGTGTTCCACAGTATGTGCTGCAATATTCAGTGCTTAAGATGTGGGAAAGATCAGGCTGTGCAAAAAGCTAGATTAACATCATTGTGCTTGTTACATTACTTGTGCTAATTTCTTATGGATTGGGTAGAGCAGGCACTGCAGATTGGCAAATCTTGCCTTTTTATGCTCCTGTTTTCGGCAGCTGCAGGTGTCCAAATGAGTAGGTTGCTTTGTAGCCAGCTTCATTAATGAGAAAACTGTTCATCTTAAGTTTGGGTTTTAGAAATACTTTTTTTAAGTATACAGAAGTGTAGGAATTTGCTTCAAGTATATGGAAGCGGATTAACTTGCTTTCAGGTTGTATCAGAGAACATGATGCTTTTGTTATCTTTTCTTATAGGTTTGTATTTTTCTTCTTATTGCTAGGTATGGATGAGCGAACAGGTGCCACATCCTGGGGAACAAGCAGTCAGCCAAGTCCTTCATATGAATCTTCAAGGGTAAGGTTCTCACGTAGTAATTCATAGCGAAAATTTATGGGAATGTACAATGAAAATCAGCAGATGATTTGGCAGTGTTTTTGAAGGGTAGGCTCCTTTAAATACACAGACTGGCATCTTTTACACACTTTAATGACTTTGATATGCTGCAATAGTGATGCAGATTTCTAAGGCTAAAAAAATGTATAGTTTAGAATTTATGAAAGTAGACTGTACAGTACTGTATACTTGAATGTTGAGCATCCATATTACTTGCCTTATGGTCAGAAAATGAAAATGGAAGTCATGCTACTTACTCAGGAGCAGGTTTTGGGGGGGAGGGTAGGGAACGCTTCCTCTCCATTAACGTTAGCCAGCCATAGTAGGTGCTGTGTCGTGATGTTGGAGAGAGGCTTCTCTTTTAAAAAATCTTCCTCCTGTTCCTATTGCAGCTTCATCCATCCTGCTTATTGAGCTAAAGGTTTTTGATAGTATGTAATATCCTAAAATAACATTGCTTTTTTGAAACCCAATTTAATGATCAAAAGCAAGCTTTCACCTTAGTAAATCACATTTCCCTCTCATCTATTTGATTTTCTTTTTATGGCTATCTACTCCCTAAAAAGCCAACGAGCTAAGCAACCAATGAATTAATTACTAGAAATACACAGCATAACTGATGGGCCTAGTGTAAATAATCTGCTCTGATTTCAGTACCCTTGAGCCAGAGAGCTGTGGTAGCTCTTGCAGCTTTCTCTGCCTGGGGAATCAAGTGGGCAGGCTGCAAGGTCTTGTCCAGTGCACTGGGCACTGTGAAGGACGTTGCTTTGGAAGAGAGCACTAGAAAGATTTATCTTGAAGTCCTAATTTTTCCCTTGATCTTCAGTAAATAAAGTTTTTCTTTTCTTTTAAGTATAATTTATGTGTTGCAGAAGTATTTCTGTGCCTAAGAAATGACACGTTCTTTTAAAAAATCCTACATGATTTGAGGCAGCAAGCCCAGCCTTTAGGTGTCTTTTCTACATTTAAGATGAAATTTTGTTAGGCAGCTGTAAGTAACTCATATTCTTGTTGTAAGTATTTGATATTTTAACACTCATTTATGATGTTGTTGATCAATTTTAATCAATCATGAGTTAAGCTCATCTAACTGGAACTTGAACTTGTGGTTCATCAGCTGTGTGAATATATTAATCACATTTGGGTTTTTTATACTAGAGTATCAGCCAGCTACCATTCTAATAATGTAAAGTCAGGGTGCCTGGTGTGTTGGTCTTTTTTGTTTATTTGTTATTTAGATTTTTGTGTTTGTTTTTGAGTGTTTTTGTTGTGGTGTTTTTTCTGTAACTAAAGGTCATGGATAGGAAATTTAAACACTGGTCAGGAATCGAACCCTTCTAAAATTATACCATTGTAACTGAAAGCTAGTAATAAAGGCAGATGCTAAAAATCATAGAGATCAGTGCTATTTGGGTGTGTCATTAAGAAAAGCAAATGTAAATATATGTTTATCTTGAGCCTACGGAACGCTTCAGGAAAAATATGCGAAATCCTTGTATGTGTCAGATGTCCCTTTCCCCCCTCCGCAGCTGGAACTTGGACTTAAAATACTTCATATTAAGAAAAATTATGAGAGACAGAAAGACAAAAAGAAATTTATCCTTCCAGAAAACAATTCTTGCTAAATTGAAATTTATATTAGGATAGTTTCAACTAAAGCCAGTTGGACTTCAGATAAGCTGAATATATTGTTAAGAATTGAAAAACTAACTGAAGGTTAGGAGATTTTGAAAATGCTGACATGTAGATTTATTTCCCTTCTTGTATTTGTGGCTGAATTTAGTGATTTTATAGTATGACTTTCTGTGCATCAGTTTAAAATTTAGAACAGAAGATTGAATACTTGCATGCAAACTTTCTTGATTTATAAACTAAAAATGAAATAATCAGGTTCATCTCTTCCCTCTCTCTCCTAGAACAATGCTTTGTATGCTTTGTCTTCCTTTTTTAAAAAAAAAAATAATAATTTGTTCGTGTACTGTTGAGGCAGTAAATCTTTATTCACTTCAGTAGAGGATTTCTTTTATCTAAAGGCAGGAGACATCACATGAGGGGAAAAACCCACACCCAATAGTCCTAAATTCTAGTGAAATGTTGTTATAAGTTGAATATTTTTAGAAGTGTCTCTACAATAACTTTCTTCTTGGAAAATCTGCTAAACGATACCCATTTAAGAGCACAGAACGTGATGTTAGACTGTCTGTAAAGCTTCTGCCTGGGGTCAGCTGGGCTCTGAGCTGTTGGCTGCGCCGTGCTGAAGCACCGGTAAGGCAGCGGTTCCTCCCAGGCTTCCTGACCCGATAGTAGATGCTGGTAGGTTTAGATTGTCCTGAGAGCCCAATGTGGTTGGGTTGTCTTAGGAGGCGTCAGCCTTTGGTGCTGGACTTTGAAAGATCACCAAACGTGCATCCCCTTGGTTTTATGTAGTTTGTCATCTTCATGCGCTGAGGAGTAAGGAAGGCCTGTCCCACAGGCTCAGTATAGATGTTAGGCGGAACTGCTGTACAGTGGCTAGCCAAAGGAATTCGGAGGGTTTGGCTGGTGAATATAGATCTTTGCCCAGACCTTCAGTACACCTAGAAATTTGATAGTGGGAGGGGGAAAACCCCTAACTTTCTGTAGAGGTCCTGCATGAAGCAATAACGAATGGTGCCTGGGATGTCTTTTAAATGACTCTTGCAGGAAAACTCCATTCCTGTGTTTTCACTAACAAAGTGATGAGCAGCAGAAATATATATTGCCTATACAGAGATTTGGTAATGGTTAAGAGGCATGAATTAATTCCTCCCATTGCCATGTTCTTCAAAATGTGGAACACAAGTTCTCTTCTGCATTGAAATAACTGAAAAAGTTCTGGACTTTGTTTACCAGTCTAAGTCAATTTTACATGCATAAATTTTGAGTAAGATATATGGTCTTTAATTTTTTGTTTTCTTTCAACTAATGAGACACATCACACTACTGGTTCAGAATTTTGATTACAGCTAAGTTCTGACTACTGCTTCATGTGCTGCCAGAGCAGATTCCTCTTAGGGAAGAGCTAAAATGAGCGTGTGGGTCTGTATTGTAAGAATATAGAGCAGTTTCTCAGGAGGGAGAGCAAATGATACACTTAGCTTTTTACATTACTAAGTTATTCTTTGTGGTGACTAGCCTGCAGAGTTTAAGTAAGTTATAATATGCTTGCATCTTCAACTTTAGTTTCAAAATCCAGTGCATTTTCCCATAATTTCAATACAGAATACTATTCTTGTCCTAATTGTTCCTACTACTTGCCTGTTTACAGGAAAATGGTAGTCTTCACGGAAAAAGCTCAGACCTCTCAGCGGACATAGAAAAGTTGAAACCTCAAGAGGTACCACTTTTATTTTATCTTATGTGTGGTTTCGTTATTTTGGTTTGTTTTTTTTTTTTAAATTTGTGTGCAGCCTACTGCTGGAGTGGTCTTTGAAGGGTCACAATATTGTGACCACATGATTTAACAACTGAAATTGTCAGCCTCATATTGGCTGGAACTTCCAGAGGCACAAAAAGATAAGCAATTTTCAATTAAACAAAATCGGAATTTGCTGGTAGTTAAGTTCGTGCCTGTTAAAGGCTGATTAAATTAGATGGTGGAAGAGTGGCTAAAGGAGAGCTTCCTTTGCCATTCTTTGCCAACTCCTGCCAAAGGTCTGTTCAGGTCAGTAACAGATGGTCTGATTGTGTCCAGCAATGATGCTTAAGGAAGGAGTGTAAGTGTAGGGCAAAAGTTTTGCCACCTTTACTGTTGTGCTCTTACAGCAAAGCCCGGCACTTAGGGGCTTAGGACCTTTTGGGTATTTTTATAGCTGTTGGTAGACTTGTTCTCTGCAAGTTACGAATTTTGCTGACTTTGGTTACAGTTTTGGTGATAATTGCAAGCATTTTGTGGCAGAAATCTTGATGACTCTTAAACGTGCTGACTGATGATTTAATTAATGTCCACTGTGTGTTCTGAATAGTAGTGATTGGTTGTTACGGCTATACTTCATAATTTTCCTTTTTAACATCTTTAACATCTTTATTTTACATACTGCTTATAAGTCTCTCCTCAGCCGTATCGAAAAAGTGTAATCTGTTGGCCCCTCTGCTTGTATAGTAACTTCTCCTTGCCTGTGGTTAGTTCTCGGTGCTGTTCTCTGAATCTTTCTGTGTCTTCTCTATAGCTGTGGAGTTAGGGCGATTACACCTGCATGCACTTGTCGAGATGAGAGCGTACCATCAATTTCTATGTGGCATAATGATACTTTTGTTCTCTGTTCCTTTCTTGGTCATTACCAAGTTTGACAGTTTTTTGACTGTCACTGAGTTCTGAAGTGATACTGTTTCCAAAACTGCAGAAAAATTAAGATTATTTTTTTCTTACGTTGCATGGTGGTTACCGCATTTCTTCTGCACCAAATTTTATCTGATGTTTTACTGCTAATTTCACGGAGAACTAGCTTTGCAACTCTACATTAATTAGGATTATTTGTTTTGGTTTTTTTTATCCACTCACTTTACTTGCTTTGCTCACATGCTCTTTTTCATGTGTTCATGGAATTGTTGAACAATGTTGATCTGAATACACTTTTCGGGGGAGATGAGGAAGACAAGTTGGTGACTTCTTTTCACTGTGAACACTGGACGTATATTCCTGTGCTTGGAGCAGAGTGCTTGTTTATGTATTTTAATATTTTGATCCACAATGAATTCACAAAAGAGGCTTCTCTCATATCCCATAGCAGTCAAATTTATTTTACGAGACTATGGTAATGCCTTTTTAAAAGCTAAAGTAACTCTTGTTTCAATACCTTTTTTTCTAACATTGAAGGCTGAGAGTCACTGCGGGCTTGAGAAGACCCTATATGAAAACCTTCTCTTTTCTTTATCTGGTAATGTTAAATAGTGTTCTGACACTGGAAGAGCAGTGGGTAGTTGGATTAGAATTGTCTGTGGTGATCTTAAATTCATGAAAAGGTACCTGTTGAGGTGTGACATCTGCATGCAAAATTGCTTTTGCATAGGCCAAACATGTTGTTAGAGAAATGAATCATTTGAAAAATATATCTCTTATGTGGGGAAGAGAAGTAAAGAGAAAAGTAGGAAAGCTTTATTTCTAGAGGAATAATTCAGGAATAATAAGTCAGTGGAGCTCTATGAAGGGATGGTCTCCCTTATTCTTGAATGATTATGCTGAAGTCCATCTCTACAATATTGTGTCAATTTTGTGTGCCTTGTACTGCTTGTTTTCTTCCAACTCTCCAATCTTGCTTTTACTTCTGTCTATAACAGCAGTGGGATTTCAGTGAATATCTTGTGGTTAATGTATGCTAGTCCCTTCCTTATCTGAGAGATAGAGAGCTGGAGATATTTTTGCATGTGTCCATAATCCCTTGCATTAGAAGGGTAGCTGGCTCTTAGCGTATGTTGCAGGGGACTGTAAAGCTGCTTTTTGAAAACCTTGCTCTACTGAGCAATTCAAAGCAAATTCTGATGTATTTGAACCGAGTAGCATGTTTGATGGACAATAACATGTTGCCCTTATAGCACTTGCAGGCTTTGTCTTCCTGTTGTGAGATGCTTGTGAACTTTTTAGCTTTCTGTGGGAGTTGTAATTAATACTCATAGTCTAGCAAAAAAATTGGTGTAATTGCTTTTTGGGGGATAAACATTGTATTTTAATTAAACATTTTTCTACTGTAGTTTTTATTGCAGTGTGGCTAATGATTGCTTTTATTTCATGAAGAACAATGCTTTGTGAGGTTTTCTTCCATTATTTTGATTTTGTTGTAACATGTCTTTGAAATAAAGGGAGCAAGTTTTTCATCTGTTTAGATTGCTGTCTCCCAAATAAAAAATATTTTTCATAAGACATTTCCTTGCTGAATAGCCTTTTTATATACACACACATAATAAGTTTAACAGTTAAAAAATTAGCATAAATTAGCTGAGGTTTTTTTCTTCCAAAATCTGAACTGGGGGTGTTCCAGCATGTATATTGCACTAAAAGCTGTGAGTGTACATTTTGACCTGATTTAACATAAAATCTAGCTCCAGTACTGAGTATGCAGTTTATCCTGCTTTTCATTTACATAATTCTGCTATGTATCTACTTGAAGCCAGAGCTGAACTGTTAAGGAGACCACTGCTAGATTTAGATGGTTTTGTAGCGTCAGTCAACAGGTTTTCAACAGGTTATGCCCTCTATTACATGTAAAATACTCAGACCTAAATTGGAACCCAGAATACTATATGCCCAAACTCTTCTTCCCACCCCCTACTAGTAGTACTTTTAGTTTGCAAAGAAGTCAAAAAATAGTAATGAGATGGCAGATTTTGAAATAGCATTTTATACCTCTTAATCTCAGGTACATAACAAGAAAGGAAGCTGTTAAATAACAAAACAAGACAAGAGGGACACAGAAATACAGTAAGTGTTATGAGACTGTTGTATTCGTGTCCTTTTTGTCCTCCGTTGGTTCTTTTTGTGGGGGAGGGAGATTATTTGGCGGTTCTTCTAGTTATTTGCTTTTCCTGATGTATTCTCTAAGTAAGCAGATGATTCAGTGTGAAATCAAAGCCAAATTTAAATATTCCATATTCAGTGCACAAGCCACTTTGGCAAATGCAGCTTACTTCTGAAATTTAAGTTCTGAATGCCTTAGTTAGGTTTTTAAGTATTGTCTTTAAACATTTATTATATGTTGACTATACTTGTATTATTTTATTTCCTGGGTTATAGCTTAGATAAAACCTAGAAAAATCTGGTTTCAGTTATGTGAGCTATATTGGAGAAGCAGGCTTTTGGTGTCGTTTTTATCTGTTGTTATTTTTATTGCAACTACCTATCATTGAAATTAGCATTGGAATCTGTTCACAAATTAGTTTTCCATGTGGCCAGGGAATTGTCCCATTACATATCATGTTGATATTTGTCCCACAAGAGTTTAGAGAGGTATAATTGACCATTGGGTTTAGCTGCTTAAAATCAGATTCATTGTTCGCTAAATTAACTTCCTGGAAATGGATTTAGATCTGGAGAAAACGGTGATCATTTCAAAATAGATTCCTTGCTCAATGTGTTATGTCTCCCTCCCCTTTCCAAAGCTCTACCAGGCTAAAAAAAAAAATAAACCATATTTTCAGCTGTCCTTATATTCCATTCCTGCACACATAGTTCCCCATGTATTTCAAGTTGATACGGAACTAAGCTGATGGATGTTTTTGGAACTGTTACAAAGTACATAACTTAGGGTGACACTTGGAGGATACTTGTGAAAACTCTCTTGACTTTTCTGAGTAATACCTGGAATCTGGGGTAGTGAGGTCTGCCTTTTTTCCTGCCATGTAGCTGGTGACCAAGTAACATAGAAAACTTAATTTCCGTCTTCAGGATACTGTGGCGTGACTTGCTGACAGTGTAAGGGAATCAGTTAAAACTGGAAAGTGTACAGCTCCTTGCTTCTGGTGCAGTTGGGTGATCTCCTTCAGCTAACTGCACTCATTCCTCTGGTTAATAAGAATTACTCAAGTTCCTTGTGTGATAAAGCGAGACGGGGTTGAAGTATTGTTAGGTTTCAACAGGCTGGGAGATGGCATGGGCAGAGGCTGCGGAGGGGAGTGGTATTTGTTTCTGCTTGGTCTCTTAAGTTGTGGGTTGCAGCAGGCAGCCGATAGTAATATGGATTTAATGGTCCAAGGAGCGTGGGCAGTCTCCCATCATCATCTGTCTCCTCCGTTACTTTTTTGTCAGAAGTATACCCGAGAACCTCTTCCTCACACTGAATACTTTGTAAAATCATTCTGGTCGCTGCTTAGAAGCAATGTTGTTCCCAACTGGTAGTTTTCTTCAAGACTGTTAGTCATGTAAATGGAATTGTACCATGACTTGTGGCAATGTGATGTTTATTGGTGTTTGGTTAAGATAAATTGGTGTAGTGCAGGTGATCCTCAAGGCACAAAGCTTTTTTAGCTTACTTTCATTCTTGCGAGGTTCTTCCTGATCCATGTGTTCCATAGACACAGCCAGGTTTTGGCTCTGCAGTCATTCCTCTAGAAGATGCTGGCAAATAGGTAGATGCAATGACTAAAAATACTCTTTCCAAAACAAAATGGGTGTTTATCTCTGGAAATATACATAATCACATAATCCATAATCTTTTAAATGAGCTAGGACACCTTGGCATGGCTATTGCCCAGAGATTCTTGCCTAATCTTCAGTCAGTGACTCACCCCAGTGTTCCTGGGTGCAGTCAGTCTCTCTGGGTCTGTCTAGCTGTCTCTGCATCTTTCTCTCCTCACTTCCCCTGCCTGCTGTTTTTTTCCCTTCTTTTTTTTTGTCTTGAGAACTCTCAGATTAGTTTGCAGAGGCAGATAATTCACAAATGAAGTGGATTTCAGCACTAGATTCCTTGTCGTTTAGATGACTTTTGCCTGATTCATATGATCATAGCCAAACTTAGCTTGGAAGGGACCTCAGTATTCCCAAGTTTTAAGGAATTAATATTTGTTAGTTAAGGTCAGCCAAACTATGTAAGTCAAGGAATTGGAAGCAGCAGTCATTGAATTCAATCTTTTGGTCTGTTAGCCACATCAAACTGTAAAGTCTTAAGTTTAAAGGCAATAATGAGCTATATTATAAATTGCCAGAATGGAAATACCCACTTATTGATCCTGCAGCTTGTTTATGAGCCCCAACTAGGTCCAATTTTGGTCTATTCCCACGGACTTGTGTAGGAAAGGGTTTGGGGATAAGGAAGGAGACAAAGGAAAAAAGGTCTATTTTCTCTTGAGCAAATAAAATGCAGTGAGATGAGAAAGTTGCACCATGTAGTTATTGCATCCACTTTGTTTTTCAAATTTACCCTGAAGTGGAAATAGGATGTTGTGCTTATTTAAAAACAAAACCAAGCAACCCACAACTTGAGTTAGTGTCAGGAGTACAGTTTTGCTTATGCTTGGACAAATCCTGGTGTGACTTCAGAAAATAATTACTAAGGGACTTATTTTTATGTTTTTGAAGTGGAAGCAAAAGGGAGAGACAATCCTACAGAAGCCCTAGAACCAGTGCACTGAAAAGGAGCAGGACCAGTGAGTGAGCTGGGGAGGCTTTTTGGCTTGTTCTTGTGTTAGTTCTGTGATTGGCTTAAACCAAAATGAACTTTAATGGTCAGTGAAAGACATCAAGTTGTGGGAGGTTAATTACCATTTTGTTTTGTAAAGTGGGGCATGGACTTACTATGTCAGGCCTTCCCTTATGGTTTGGTAAAAATGCCTATTAAGGACTGTGTTTTCTCTGTTTTTTTCAGTTTCCTCTTCTGGATCTTACAGAATAATACGTTCTGTAAGGTAACATTCAGGTGTTTTGCATACAACTATTTATGATTTTGTAAATAGTATCCGATTTTTACTTGGTTTGGCTCTGTTAGCATACCTGTGCATAGAGAATCCTCCTCTACCTACAGGTAAAGGCTAAATCCCTTGAACACGTGGGGCATCTTACGCAGAAGATGTGGGAATGAATGAAAACTGTTGCAACTGTTGGTTTTTATTGATGGATGGATAGAGGTAGTTTACTGAAATGATTAGAGGACATCTCTTTAACCCAATGCAATACCTGAAAAATTAATAAAGTGTTCGAGCATTCAGTGTTGAGAGTGCCTTTGCTACTCAGTTACATGGCAGTGCTAATTAGCAGTAGTCTTTCAGCTGCATTTCATGACAGGAATTATGAGTAGAGAGTACTTGTTGCTTTTATTTGTAGATGTATCTGACTTTGTCTTTCTGATCACAAATGTGCAGTCAGACTGAAATCCAGAGAGGCCTGTTACAGATAGCCCCATTTGACTTTATTTGGGCTATAAAAATACAGAAAGAAAAGTTTTGTCTTGCTTTGAGAAGGTTAAAGCTTGCTTTTGTAGTAGCTATGTAAGAGGTTAGAACAAGCAAGATGGTTTTGAGTTTACGGCTCTGGCATCTAATCACATTCAAACCCAGTTTTCTTTCTGTAAACAGAAAAATGCCTTGAGCTCTCTGCAGCCCTTTCAGAATAGAGTGCTCAGAACAGAAAATAAATTCGTCCCGTTTTGCAGGCTTTTTGCCAGTTATTCACAAAACACTTGGGCAGTGCACTCAGATGCATGCTAATCCACTGGTACATTTGCGGAGGAGCAAAGGTGGCAGAAATGGCTCCATGTACTCAGCGTGGAGCATCTCCTTCCAGCCTCTCGATGTCAAACTTGCTTGCAGGTAACAGTAGGTGGCAGTCTTCCAAGGGGCTTTGGAAGACCACCTGTGGTCCAAAGAATGACATCACCAGCCTGTTCCAGTAGAGTCAGGTCAGAGTATATATCATTGAATAGTTCTTTCCAAGAGGGAGAATAGCTTTTGGCATAACTAATTAACTCCTGTTTCTGCTTGGCAATCTGGGTAGGATCAAGTGGAGCCCCCTTTCAGAGAGCAGTCTTCAAAATTGCCATGAACTGAAATTTCCTTCCTTTCTCAGAAAGTGTGAAAGAAATTTGGCAGTATACAGATTTGAGAAATTCATGCATATTCCCCCTCCCTTCCATTGGTTTTGCCATGAGGGATAAGTTCAGATGCCAGCGGATGGTGTCTTCTCTTAGTTACTCAGTCATGCAGGTGGGATGTACCTTTTAACTAACCACTCTCCTTCATTGGTGTTGCAAACAGACTTCTTAAGGCTCTCAACTGCATTCATCTTTAAGCAGTAAACGTATATTGGCAATTTGCACTGTCATATTTGTTAAATACATTTTTAAGCTGTGATTGTATGAGTAGAAACTTCCAGGAGCTTTTCAGAAACTCTTGGAAGCTTTCAAAGTTTTCATCTGTGATTGATTACAGCTCTTCCCAGTAGAACTTTTTACTGTTTATTATGTAAGTTAACAGTACGGATGTAAAAACAAGGAATGGTATCAGGAATGCAATTTTATTTGAAGTACAGCTTAAATGTGAAGAATGCTGTGAAATAACTCTGTGTAATTTAAATCATTGTCCTTAGAGATCATCTCATTTTGCTTAATTTGCTTTTGTGAAGCGCAAAAGAAGTTTGTTAAATCAAAACTGCATGTGTTTGTGGTTATTTTGTATTCATTTACTGTGGGAGAGTTACATGTGAGAATCAGCCCAGGGTTTCTAATCCCAAATAAAACTCTGCTGCTTGAGCTGATAATCCATAACTCACTGCTAAGACTGAATAACTGGTGTCAAGGATGGTGGCCAGTTTAAGACCTCTTTACGTAGCCCACTGTAGGTGAAGGCTGAGAGAGGTTACATTTGCCCAAGTGTAGATTCTGTAGTGCATGACAAAGAATGGAGTGCCCGGCATAACTGATTTTAGTTAGGAACTGAGTTCAAATGCAGAAAAAAGCAATTTTGATTTAAAGTGCTTGCATACACCTTAGTGCCTTTCCCCGCATATAGTAAGGGTTTTGTTTTCTATGACTTCAGTGTTGTGAAGGACTTCTTGGAGCATTTTTCAGGTAGTTCAAGTAGTCGATTTGTCTAGTGGTGTAGAAATGTGGTAACTGGGTGCAAGTGTGTTCTGTGAAACTGAGAGGGTGTGTGAAAGGAACATGATGCAAAAAAGTATTTGAAGGAATTCTGATGATAGAAGGGAAAACATTTTCTGTGGAAACTACCCACTCAGTTCTTCAGTTCCTTTATTTTTTGGAGGGATATGCAGTTTTAGCTTGAGGAGGAGCATTATTAATCTTGTGCATTAGGTAGATTGTGCTGCATGATGTGGAATCATGTATGAAATGAGTGTTCCTCATGTTATATTTTCAGTAGTTTTATTATTTACTTTGTAAAGAAAGATCTCTTGAAGATTTCAGGTTTTGGGGCTCATCTAGGTACCACTTTCTGAATGTCTGAGAGATTAATTCTCTCCTTTCACTGATAGTGTCCTTTCTAGTTTCTTCTTTTAAAATTACAATATGAAGCGTACTGTCTTAGGCTTTTAAAAAAACCCAGTAATGAGTATAAGCAGGGAGCGAAATCGGGAGCTATCTGCTTAGAAGCTTTATTTTTTTTGTCCTCTATTTGCAATTATTTGTTTCTTTATTCAGCAGATTTAATTTCTTTTTTGTTTCACTTCAGCATAAAAATAAACCACATGTGGTGACCTTAGCTAGGAGCCACTCCATTTCCTCGGCAGCTGCTCCTACATGCTGCTTGTCTGACAGACGTGGCTAGGTCATGGTTACCAGAGGACACCCTTGTGGTCATAACCAAGTTGTAAATGTCACTGAGATTGTTTCTGAATGCCTATCACATGTGTATCGCCGATTCTGAAGTAGATAAAGTCAGCCAAAGATTCATGTGGGAGCTGGGACTCCCAGAAGATTACTTTTAAAGCCAAATAGCAGCAAGAGCTGTGACATGCATCCGTAAGCAGCGGTAGCAATTTGACAGTTATTTAGCCCTCGGTTACCAGCCCTGTGGTAGAACTGACAGCACGCCTGCACAGATAGTGAGGCCTGTTTCAGCCCCATTAATGGTGTCTTGAATGCAAGCCTGCAGCCTGAAAAAATGAGAAATGTTCAGTGATTGATGATTTTATAGTCCCAGGGCACTTGGGGTGGTTTCTGGTAGCTGTGAACAATTTTCACCCCCTTGCTTAATTAGGCCTGAGCTGAAGGTTTCTCTCTGCCAGAGTTAGAGAAATGAGTAAGTGGGAATTTTCAGATAAGGTTTACAAAATGTTTTTCAATGTTGGCCACAAAGGAGGTGCAATTCTGAGTGCCAGGTCTGTCGTGTTTTGGTACAGAGTAAGTGATGTGGTGCACATCTGATCAGTCTGAATGGCAAATACCATATTCATGCCTTTTATATGGAAAAACTGAAAGCATTTTGAAATACGCAAAAGAGAATTTTATATAATTGGGTTAATTAGATAATATGTGCAGGGCTTCTGTATTTTCTGTCTCTATACCTTTGGCACAAGCTTTCAATAAGCCACTGTTACCTGACTGCATAAGGGTCACTGTGAACCTGCTAAGTTGGCTATCCTAATGCTAGAAAAGTACAAAACCATATTTCAGTTTGAGCACTTGTTTGCAAATCAAAGTGCCAAAGTTGATTGTTTAATCACTATTTGAAAGTAAACCTTTTGTCAGTGAGCTATGCTGTTTGGTAACACGATAGTGCCAAAATGCCTATTAATCTGTAACACTGATAGCAAGCAACAAGGGAATTGATTTGCACTAACATTTTTTCCTAACTTCAGTGTCTTTTCCTGACCTTTTTACTGTGTTGTTTTGTTAATGCAGATAGAAACCTTAGGGGGAAAAACCTATCAGTTGTGAGTTCTTCAGCCTGATTTTACTCTCAGTGGTTAACAACTTAACACTAAGAGGATTCAAATATCAAAATATCTTGGTACTATTCAAATATTGTCCATGAGGACACAGCTTATTAAGAAATTATGTGGCTTCTTTTTGATGGGGGAAAAAGAAAAGAAGGGGAGAAAGTAAGATGTGGGCAGGCGGTAATTTCTGTGAGATAGACCCGAAAGCCAACTTTTGTGATTAATGACCAATTGTGACTCTGCACATTTAATTAGGAAAGTGTCATTGCACTCAATTAGCTGGGCTGCCAAATAATCTGTTTAATACTCTGGTCTTTTTTTCTCTAGGGTTTTGCAGACAGTCCTCATTACAGTGATCACTTGAATGACAGTCGATTAGGGCCCCATGAAGGATTGTCCCCGACACCTTTCATGAACTCAAATCTGATGGGTAAGTAGGTAATTCTTTACGAGTATCCCCTCAAAGCCTCTTTGGTCAGAAAGAGACATTTTTCATTCTCTTGTCTAGGCCTGACATGTCAAGCATCTGGAAGTTACTCTGTTTCTTATAGCAACACCGACTTTACTATTGAAATCTCTTTATGTTGGGCAAATTTCTCGAAGGCCATTGTCCAGGACTTTTTAGAAGAAGTATTCACCTAGATTTTCTCTGGTTGATCTATAAAGCTGATATACTTTGATTTGATTTTTATGTTTCTCCTGTAATTTTAAAATAATTTTAAAGTTGAATTTTCCTAAACTTTTCTGCTGAGAAAACAATCTAGACCAGTTTTTAATTTGTGCATTTAAAAGAAGTAATAATCATTTTTCTAACACTATCAATTTCTAAGCTACCTACCAACTTACTTTAGACATGTCTTCAGTTAATGATTTGAGGACTTCTTATTTTTCATTTTCTAAGATATAGATGCAAACTCTTGGTTTTGCTTGGCAGATGTTACTGCTTCTAGAGCTCTGGGTATCCCAACATTTTCTGCTTTTGGCAGAATCAAGAAACAGAATGTGCATGATATTGTGGGCTTAGGTATTGAAACCTGCACTTTTGTGTTAGCTGAAACGTTATTTACTGATGACATTGTTTGAAACCCTTCACCCTATTTAAGTTTGCAGCATGAAAATGTTGGTTTCAAAATATTTATTATTTTGGCAATTCGTGGTCTTGGGATGAATTTTTTTTTTTTCTTGCATCTTAAACTTAGGGATGGCTCTGAATGTTCTGAGTTTGTACATTTGACATTGTTTTGCTTATGTTTCTGCGCCGTGTAGACATGACCTATTTTGCGATCTCAGTATTGTCCTTTTAAGACATAGCCATGGTAATCTAAGTGGATTACCTAAATCCAAATCCTGGTGGTCTGCAATTTCTTTTGGAAATCTTTCTACTTTGCTCAGTCTTTGTTTACTACTTTAATTTTCTCTGAAATAGAGGCAGACAAAGCTCAGCTATTGCTGAAAACAGAATTTCATTTAAACCTTCATATATGAACCTCAAAATATGTAATTTTAAAATTACCATCTCTGTAGTCTTTGTTTAGAGAAGAGTACATGTCAATTGGTAAGTGATACTTATATCTGAAGACAGTAAAGCTAAAATGTAGTTTCTTAGTTCTTTTCATAAAGCAGAGTAGAACTTCCCCACAATACTCGTTCACATATGTTGTCTTTGTTTAAATATGGGAGACTAAGAAGACAAGTTACTTCAATTCCTTCTCCAGTAGTTTGATCTCTAAAATGTATAAAATGGCTCTAGGTTTTGTAGCTGATACTGATTTTATTTTGCTAAAATAAATAGCAAAGTTTTCATTTATTTTTTTTAATTTCTGTTATTGAAGGCAAACTACCTGCATATGCTTTGAGTCATCCAAGTTCAAAACAATATATGCCTTTAAATATATGAAGAAAATAAATGGTGCAACTCTGTCTTTTTCAGTCTTATTGAAAAGATGGCTGGGTGATTCCATTAGACTTAATAGAATTACATCATTAATACAGATTTGGGAAGAAGCCTCCATTGAGATTGTTTTGTAGAGAGAATTAATGAATTGCAAGGCTTGTGTGTCAGTCACCCAAAGCAGTTGTGAACTGAAATAGTTTTGTAATGCTTTATGGCTGACAGTCTCTTAGAAGTAATTAGAGAAGGCTTTGGGTATATATCTCTAAGAAATGTACACCTCAAAACTCTGGAAGTATGCTTTTACAAGTATTCCACCTGTGATTTTCAGTTTGTCATAATGAAGAAGTCTATAGTAATTTTATTTATCTTAAAGTGTAGGATGCAGTTTTGTATATCATATTGTCACGTCATGAATTTTTGCACCGTATCTTAAGTTGATGCTGAAAGTTTGGAGAGGGGAATGATAAAAGATACATAAAAACATGATTAGTACTTTTCTTTGCAGTAGTACCACTTTCAATGTTTGTTTTTTCTTGTCTATTATTGTAAATAAAAATGAGACTACTTCTTGGGCTTTTTAGACAAAAAATATATTACACAGTTTGTTAGTATCAAATCATGGACGTGTTCCCATAAACAGCATCAAAACATCCATTTTGTTAGTTTTTGTAGATGATTTTTAATGCATTGATTGATTATTCTGTGATCTCAGAGGTTAAAAGGAGATGGAGGCTAAGAACCCAAACCTGATGAGCTTATAGGAAATATCTCACTAGACTAATAGGAGTGATGGAGCATCTGGAGTTCCACGTTGAAGATCTAAGAAGCACGTACCTTCTAACATTTAATTATGACTGAAATACATCTCTGAAACAGTTAAACTATTATAAAAAACCAAACCAAACCAAACGAGCAACAACATATTTCACCATTGCTGTCAACACTTAAGAGCACCATTAAAAGAACGAATTGTGTGTCAAGGGGATGTTGTTATTTTGTGTATTACGTTCAGCCGTAAGCATATTTGCCTGAAGAGATAGTGGATTATAAAGTGCCACTGTCTTTCATGATGGAGCTCTCAAACATTTTAATGATCTTGTACATTGCAAAAGAGAGAAATTTTGTCTAACAAGAGTTGATAATGATTCAATAATGAACAATTTGCCACAGAAAGATGCATTTCCATATTCATTTAGATATTTTTTGAAGTGTTTTGCAGAGGAAGTAAAGCTATTATGTTGGATTTGTTAGTGTTCTTTACTAATGAATTCCAGAATTATCCTGTTGATTTGTTAGTATAAAAAAAGAAGGGCCATTGCTTGTATTTTAAGTAAAGCCACTGAATCCTCTTGGCACCAGTATAGTCTGCTGGTATCCATAGAGATATGTAGAAAATCAGACTAAGATGTATTGGTGGTATTGTAGCTCCATTTAGACTTGATAATCTTTGCTTATTCAACACTTTCTGTTTTAATTACATTCTAGAAAACTATTCGCAGGGGTATGAGATTCTTTTCTCTGTAATTATGCTGCCTTTTAGTACTCTGCACTTGCAAGCAGGGGTCAGTTTTTGCTAGGACTCTTCAAGCATGTGGCATTGTATCTCCTGTTGTACTGTTCTCTGGACTTTATTCTACTGAGGTTTTCTACTTCTGCTTACCAGAAAGATGGAAAGCAGATCATTCTTGAGTATAGTTTAAAGGGAAGGGGTCCATCCTGAAAATTTGAAGTGGGTGACTTAATTTCTTTTCTGTCTGCCTTTGCAAAACTTCTGTGATCCATGCTTGTCTGTACCCTACACAGTTCTGCAAGCTTGTAGACGATGAAAAAATTGCTTGAAAATTTAGTCAATATTGAGTGAAAAGGTAGGGACTGAATGTAAGCTTGCAGTGTTGAAATTAGTCCCTTGAAGTAGAAAGAGAGAGTGTTCTTTTAAGCACACTTCTGTGTTTTCCCATTATTTTAACTAGTTGCTTTACAATTAAATTGGGTTAAATTTGAGAACTCTAGGTGTTCCTAAGTTAGCTACAGGATTTGAAGTCTTGTCAGTCAAGATAACCAGAACCCGCCATAATAAAAAACTCTGAATATGTGGGAATGGAGGGGTTTAGATCATTTGCATCTTTCTGACCTCACCTCACTGACTCCAACAGACCAGCTGCAGGGTTGTATTTACTAGTTTATTTCGTGTGATGGGTTGATGTTGTAACACTCATCTCTGTTAGTAAGCTAATGAGGTGGTGACTGCGCTCCTAACAAACTAATTTCTGCTTCATGCTGTGTATGGCAGTGATGTTTTCTTACAGCCTTGCTCTTAAGAGTACGGAGGACCTGACGGTGCAGGGAAGTCAAGACACGCATTGGTCAGTATTTACAAGGGAAGGACTTGAAGCTTATTACAATAATTAGAGCTATAAAAGATTCAGATTGTTCATCAAAATATCGTTTCTTATACTATGAATATAAAGGGTAACTCTGACTCTTGTCTTTATTGAAATAAATAGGTGAAAGACCCAAACATGGTGCTCTCTAATGGAAGAGTACATTTTGAGATTTTTGTAGTGTGCCTTCCTTATATACATATAGATATTTCCCACTTATTTTATCCTCTATCAATGCTTAACTGTAGCAGGTGGTTAACAGGTGTGTGGAGTGAAGGATAGCAGGAGTGGAGAAGTGCTTGATGGGTTGAAGCCAAATTCCAGGAATTTTCAAAGGTAGTCTTGAGAGATAGTGTGAAACTAAAGACTCGTTTTGTGGATTAACCGTGTGTATAAGCTGTTGATATCTGGATTGGAATGCCTTCTGATTTTAGAGTTACTGTTCACTTAACTGACTTTATTGCCTGTGATGGTTTGTAAGAAAGACTGTGCTTCTGCCGGTGCAGTGTGTTTTTCAAGCTGATGAAATTATTAAAGTATTTTTAAAGAGGAACATTAGGGACATTTTTTGAAACAACATAGTAAATAGCTGACGCCTCTGGTAGCTTTCCAGTACTGATGCTGTTCTTGAACAGGTGATGTAAGCCTTTTAAATGTTAATTTGGGAAAGGTTCTCCTTAGCAAGAGGAAAGACTTTTGAACATTAAAATACAATTAAAAGAAGGCATGCATCTGAAATGTTTCTAATTTAAGAATCTAACGATTCTTCAGGTAAACTGATAGTTTTCTTCCTCGGTAGCACTTCAGTAAAAGAATTTTGGAATCTAAGCAATAGATCTTGTTACCAAATGACTTTATGATGGTAAAGGCAGTAGTAGGAAGCAAGCAAGGGTGAGTAGTTATTAAAATGGGAAATGTTAAGAATGATGCTATTTTAAGTTTTTGCTAGGAATCTTGTTTTAATTACCTTCTAGGAGGGGACAGGGCAGACGAAAGTAGTGAGTTGGCAGACCTTGTATATGTCCAAAGCAATTGTTAGATTTCCTTGAATTGCCTTTTGTAGTCATTACTAATTTAACGCGAATAGAATAGGCATCACGATGGAAATTATCTCCAGAGACATGAGTAATGGCAAGATTGGTCTGAAATAATTTATATATAGTTAGAACAGTATTAACTTGGAGAATGGTGGGGGCAGAATATTTTGTATTCTCCAGAGAATTCATTAGTAAGAAAGAAGGAAATGACAAAATAGGGGTGCAACAAAGATGGACAAGTTCATCTCATTTTACAGGAGTAGAGGAGTAAGTTGAAAGAAAATTGCAAAAGGATAGCTAGTAAGCTTCACATAGTGCATAATTATCTGTGAAATATTATTGGAGACTAAGAGCTCAGAAAACCTTTTCTTAGTAAAAGAGATGCAAGTATAAGTTCAGCCACGAATACTTAGGGGTACCAGTCTCCTGCTCTAAGACAGAGGGTCTCCCACAAACCATAGATTGTAAACTTCCTGTGATGGGGAAATTCCTTGAAATTCACCTTAAGGTAACTGGTATCATGCAGTTTCATAGCATTTTGTTTACGTTTTATCAAATCATTTATTGTCTTGATTATTAAATCTAAAAATATCAGGGTGCTGATTCATCTATATAGAATACATTTATGGCTCTTTTTCCCAAAGTAAGTGTTGCTATTGCTTCAGCCCCGTAAAGCTTCATGTTTTGTTGCCCCAGATAGGCTTTCATATTTTTTAAAAAATTTTTTACAAATCATTGCCTATAATGAATCTGGCAAATGGAAGATTTACATCTAATTTTCCTTCTAAGAATGTTTGTTTTCCTTTTGGGGCGTGTCACTGTGCTTAATTGCTTGACGCTATTTTTATATGATATTACAGATTAGCTAAAAGCCTGGTGTGAACTGTGTAGTATTTTGGGGTTTATAATGAAAATTTCAAACCCAAAGCTAAATTTCAATGTTTCCTTCCTCTGCTAGAAAATCATATATATAATTTGTTTAATATATGAATATATAAAATCTCCATAAATAAATTGAGATCTGTTTTCGTGGTTGGTTTGTTCGTTTAAAATGCTAACCATCCTTTTGTTGTGGGGTGTTTCTACATCTGGCTGCGCCCTGGCTCTGTGGCGTGTAGGGCAGAGGCAGGCTCTTGTCAGTCATACGGGTAAAACCTCAGACCTGCCGTGCTGGTTACTGCCAGCACAGGCCACTGATCTGCAGGCTGAAGCTTTTTAGAGTTGTGATGTTTTGTATCTGTTGGTACAGTTTCAGGTTTGTCTTACTTTTTCTTTTTTTCCCCAGGTATTGCATTAAATAAATTCTGCTCACACCAAAGAATTGCTCTCATCTATTCTTCATTTTCCTTTTGTGAAAGCTAATGGGTTTCTGGGAAATTAAATTACACAGTCGTTTAGTGACAATGTTAAGTGCAGGGCATTTTTACCCTTGGGTTTTTGCTCACCAGAGTGTATGTTAAGCTTAGTTTTTCCCTTCTGTTTACGGTAATATTTCAGTCAAATGGCTTTCTTAACATTTCTTTACATACAGTCGTTCCTCAAGGCCTTCTGCAGATGTTGCGGGAGGTTCATCTCCTCTGTAACGCTGTGCTGGAGCAGGTGTCTGCTTGTGCTCTCTCCCCCTTGAGACTTTCGTCTTGTTCCTGGTTAGCAGCTGTGGCAGAGGGGCCCTGACCTCCTCCTCAGGTGGTGCTCAGGTGTGGGTCTGGCAGGTAGATGTGGGGTCAGGGTCGCAGCTGCCCCCTCGCCGCCGGCAGCAGCCCCGGACCCGTTCCTCACTGCTGGCGAGGGGTGCGCAGGTGCACGGCATCGGGCCCCCCCGCTCCCTGCCCGGGATCTGCTCACTGTGTGAGCACAGCGGCAGGGCAGCGAGGCAGCTGATCCTTTGCCAGTATGGGTAGTGTTGTGCAAGTTCGGAAGACTTATAGTCTCCTAATTAGCATTGGAGCTGTTTCCAGGCTAAGTCTGCAATGCTGTCGTTCAAGGGGAAAAAAAACAAAACAAAAAAACCCCAGAAATATTTTCTTTCTGGAAAGTAATAAAGTGAAGAAATCTGTGCTTGAAATTCCATCAGACTGCATGATTTAACATTGTACAAGAAAGAGCTGCTGATACCTTTTCCCTGGATGCTACCAGTGCCACCAGTACCTCACAGCACCCGTACGAGTCCCTGCAAACACACCCCGTGTCCCTGAGCAGAACTTGCCGTCCCGGTGGCCTCAGGCAGCGGCGCTGCTTGTACTAGGCACTAATGGGAGAAGAAATGGGACCCGGTGCTGATCGTGTTGGAGGGAGTTGAAATGATGTTTCTTCCTTCAAAAAAGACTTGCACATAAAGCTGGAGGTGGTTTATTTCATACTAAGTACTTCTGAATTGCCAGCCTGGAAATTTAAACATGCAAGTCCATGACTTTTAAATTTTGAAATATTTTAGGTCTGATATAATTTGTTCTGCAAAGCTTGTTTTTTAGTTAATGCAGTCTGATACGTTTGGGTGTTGATTTATTCACAGTGTACTCTGCCTCTGAAAAGGGGAATAAATGGTAATCTGATGAAATTTTTAAGTCTTGCTTCTCCTCTTTGTTAGAACATGTCAGTTTAGCCGCTGTAGGGTATGTTTATCTGTTACAACGCTCATCAGTGCATGAAATGCTGAAAGGGCGTATTTCTCTCCTGTGGTTCCTGCCATCCCTGGGCACTTGTAGATGTGTTCCAGAGGATGGGATCAGCTGGGTGAAGCTGTGGGATTTGAAATTTCAGTCTGTCTGAAGGCGCCAGCCTCCTTTCCAGGGAGAATGGAGGAGGGGATGATTCTTTCCCATGCTGGTGATGTAACTTTCCCATGAGGCAGTTGCTTAGGGATCTACATAATAACTATTATCCTGTTCAAATAGGAGACTGTAGAAAGCTCACTGGTGATTAAAAGATAATTTTGTAATTTTTCATGGCTTGTCTTTGTTTTGCAATAAAGATGTTTGCTTATCGCCAGGTGCATAAAAATCATTTACTTAATCTCTATTTCATTCCATTAATTTCTTTTCGTTCTTGCATGCATGTAGCTGCAACCTGTCAGTTGCTGGCAGTCCAGTTTTTTTAATAAATGCAGCAGCCTGTATCCAGTGATTAAATTGTAAACTATCAACCAAAATGTCCTAACTAGGCTGCTTGTGCCAAAACAAGTGGCTGTTGTGATCTGGGTTGTTGTAGTATTTGCATTAATACGATCTGAAGTTGTTAATAGTTTTCTTTAGAGTCCATATTTTAGTGAGTCAGATGTTTCGTTGCTGCTGGAAACTCGACTTTTAGATACACAGATACTCAAAGGGGGAAGCAAAACAGAAGAAATTGAATAAGTGAGCCTGTAAGAGATGTAATTTTATTATTTAGGTGCTTGGAGGTGTTGCACCTCTAATGCTGTTGTTTTTGTAAGTTGCCAGTGACCAATGCATTTTCCATAGAGTTAGGCTGCTGGAAGTGTGCAGTGCTTCAGCTATGTAGGGGATTAATGGAACAAGTATCATCAAAGGAAAATAATATTTATTTCTTTTTAATATGGTTTTGAGACTAATGTCTAGACACTTTCACTTCAGTCCAATATTGTGTCAAACTTTTGTTTCTGAAAAGTGGGTGAAAGATTTTGGTGTAAGAGAAGTATGCCGAAGACCAGAGGAACTGCAGCTTGTTCCATTAAGCAGTGGTAACGTCTTGCTTGCTTGGTTGCTGTCCTTTTGCGTTTCTCTCACAGCCAGCAGCGCTGTGCCTCTCAGGTGGGTGCTCAGCTTCTCTCATTCTAAGGTGTGTAACGTGTGTTGGGAAGTCAGCTGAAAATTCTGCGGAGTTATTTCTTGGGCATCCGGGTGGAGGGTCACTTTGAGAAATAGAAACTTTGTTATCTTTACGTGCGGAAGATTCACCAGGATGGCATTTGGTGGAGGGAGGATGCTGTTTGATTGGGTTTTTTTCTGGAAGGCACAGGGATCCCCCATCTGAAGATGAAACAGGAGAGAGAGTTGATACATCGTTCTGTGTGATGTTGTGTTATGTACAGAATTCAAGAAACTGACATTTGGGATTACTCCTACTGATTCCTTTAAAGAAAGCAGTAGCCTTAAGTTCAGTGATAAAATGCAAAGTGTTCGTTGAAATGGGAACGGGGAAGAAACACAGTGATTACTATTAAAGTAAGGTGAGACTGATTTTTATAGTTTTTCGTAAAACTGCTTAGGTCTGGCCATGAGCCTTAAAGCTGATTGGGAGCCAAGTGCATTAAATATCTAATGTGTAAATGTGAAATGTGTAAATTCAAATTGGGATTGTACAGACTTTGTGCAAAACCAGTATTATCACAATAACTGTATCGAATTTTTAGTTTACTTCCCAGTGTAACAGGGGATAATAAGGTAAAATACGCCTGGTGCTTTAGGCACAAATGCAGAACAGGTAAGGTATCTACCAATTTCTTCCTCTCATACAATGGGACCTAGAAAGCAGAAATTTTGAGAGTAGTGTGTGACTTGTTAACAGTCTTGTAAGCTTCAAGCCTGATCCCTGGGGTCTGCATTGAATACCTAAGTGCACAACAGTGTCATAAGTAAATTTGTATCATGTTTAAAAAAGGTTCTGCAGAGACAGAAGAGTGTTCTTTTGTACTTTTTATCAGGGTACCGGAGTTTTAAGTGCGTTTTCTGCATTGTAGGAGCAAAGCGAAGCTTGCCTTACTGTTTTGCTGTGATAAATAACTTCTGTTTCTGACTGGATTTGTTCCTTTTCTATGACATCATTTATTTTCTTCACATTGCTAGCCCATTCCAAGCTGTCACCTCAAATTTATTTATTTATTTATTTAGATTCTTGAGGTACTTTCCAACTTAAACTACAGGGTGATTGACCTACTTGAATAGAGATTTACAAAAATTAATTCCTTACAGAACCATATTTCTTAAGTATGCCTTACTATCTTAAAAGTCACATTGCCTTACAAAATATTGTAGAGGATCTTCTGATCGTGTCACCCTAACTTCAAAGGAGTTTGCAGAAGCTCTTATGTGTGTTATAGTATAGGTAGTGTTTAGCACACCTTAATATTCTACCTATCAGTCAAAATATAAGATTATTTTTTTCATATTTATAAGTTATTTTTTCTGTAATTTTAGAGGAGATTTTGTTTCCCTATAGCTGTGTTGCGTTACTATACAGCTTCAAGTTTGAAAGATAATGTTACTGGTACAGATGCTCAAGACCAGAAGTGAAGGTCTTGCTTATTCTCCATGATTCAGTTCTGTCTTACTTTGTAGTTAAGAGAAATGTCATCTTTTCACCTGACGTGAATTAAATCTTTCTTCTTGGTGATAGGTAGGTGATATTTTTTTTTCAGTGATGCAGTGTTCTGTAGCGAAAGATGGGCTAATATGTTTTAACATCACTGAAACAATTTTTCTTTACATCTGGGACTGATTTTTTAAGCTTAAGATAAATGTCACTAGCGTTGCTAGTATTTAAAATACTACTTTTTAAATAACCACTTTATAAATGATACAACTGAGAAATCCACATGCCTTTTTTTGGGTGTATGAATCTATTGCTTCTCTTTTTGGGTACTTAGGGTTGAGCTAGGAAGGCACGATTTGAAGTCACTCATTCATGCAATGCTCGGTTTATCTTGTGCTGCTATGTTGTTCTTGCCCAGCGTACTGGGGACATGGGGATGATTTTATTTTGTTTGATTACTGAGAGTGGTGGGAGGAGGAGCAATGATTGCCTTGTCTTTCTGGTGCTTGGCTGCATTTCCTTTAATTTTTTTGTTCTCTGCTTTTATTCATCAATGACAATTTATAAACAATGCATGTTTCACAATGATTTCAGCCCTGAGTGCCAAACAACTGTATGATTTTGTTCTTTTGTTTGACAGCTATCTGGCACTAAGCCCTTTGCACAATTACAATGAATATTTTTGTCCAGTATATGTGCGTGTTCTTTATTTCATTTATAGTTTTGCTCTTACATTAGAATTGTATCTTCCTAGAAACACGATTCAAAAGATACGTGGTAAAGAAGACCCAACAACTTTGTAAAACTGTTAAACCAATTGAGCGCAAACCTGTTCCTTCAGTATTTTGGAGCAGAGGAGTAAAGGGAGGGAGACCAAAAGGGAAATGCTGCTGATTTTCGTTGGTTCAGTGGCAGAATTGCAAACTATGTGAAGGAATATGGTTTGGTGGCAGAAGGAAAAAGGCCACGTGTTTCTCCAGTCAGTGACCATTTTATACAGGGTAGTTTGCTTACGTATACACAATAAACAGTGAGCTCTCAGCAATAGATTTAGAACAAAGAGCAGTTTTTAAACTAAAGAGGATTTCTGTATTGATTTATCTCATTTTACCTACATAGAAGGAAATGTGGAGCACAGATAACTTGAACTCAAGATACTGGCTTTAGCTGACTCTTTAGTGCTTGGTTGATGTTTTGCAGTATGAAGGAGAGAAGCTTCCCTGGTGATGGTGCTCCTCTGAGTTTGTTTTGTGTGCCTCCCCCTCTTTTCCCAGCACAGACACAGCTTGGTCTCTTCATAGAGACATAGTGCAAATGCCTGTAAACCAATGTGAAATAAAACACCGAACTGAAAGGCAGTGATTCATGAGGAGAAAATGTTATCCAGGCCCCAGTAACTTTTTTTATTCTTCTTTTAACCTGTGCTCTAAAGTATCCTTATTCCCTTGATAATCAGTTTCAGCACTGCTATTGATAGCACTGCTATTGACCTGAAAGCTATGTTTTTGAAGTTATCACTACTCTTCTGTCTGATCTCTCTTACTTTCTTCACGGTACTTTCATGTTTCTTTCTAGTTTATTGACGCAACACAACTGTGTGTCATTCGTCCAATCTGTTTCCTTCAAAAAAAAATGCCAAAACTTCAGAGCTAGAAGGTAACGAGTTTATACTAGAATCGTGGATAGAGTCATCTGTCCTCAAATCTATAGAGTGTAATTTTACCATGTGGTTAAACTTGTGGGTTTGTCCCTTGAATGGACCCGTGCACACTGTTCCACCTGAGCACTTCCATCAGGCTTGCACTCAGCTGCACTTTGGGATTTTTCCTGTATTTACCCAGCTTATCTGTCTTCCTTGGTCTGTTGACTTTTTGACTGTTTTAAGAAAGACCATTTTTGGTAGTTTTGTGCAGATGTGTTGCTCTTTGTAGATGTGTTTCGTTTTTGTTTCTTGCATCTTAAATGTAAAGAAAATTAAGTTTTAAATCTGATTGTGCTCTGGTGTTACTTACAGTATGGTACTTACCTGACTATAACACTGGACTCTTGAACCAAATTTTAGGCATATCATTCTTCATGTTTGCTCTGTTTTTTGGGGAGTTTTGTGCTTCTTTCTCTCTGTACCTGTTATTGACCAGTGCTGCCGGTGAGATATCATGGTAGAGGAGTTTCTCTTCTGTTCCAGTGTCAGTCTTGTTGCTTGGCTGTGAGACATCTTCTAAGTGGTCTTTAAGTGCAGATTCTGAACAGGGTTGCTGAGCTGTGTGTCACAGTGAGTACTCTCCTTCACAGGACAGATTACTGTGCGCTAGATCTTGAAGATCAAACTGTTCTCATATTGCAACAGAGATGTGGTAATGCATTCTCTGATCGTCAGTTAGAACAGCTAGAAGTTGTTGCAAATGGGCAGGAGGATAATAAAAGCCACTATAGGAAAATATATTTTAAAGTGGAAAAATAATAATTTATTGATGGCCAACCTCTAAACGAAGCTGCAAGGCTATGGCTTAGTTAGATTGGAGGAAGGAAAATGAGCCAGATCTTTAGACTGAAAGAGTGAGGTTAAATGCAAAATTAGTAAAAATTTGCTTATTTTCATGTTAGGTCAACAGCATAGGTTCAGACAGGCTGAAGGGGATATGTGTAGTTTTCTACTGCAAAAAGAAAATTTGCATATATGTTTTTGGTGTTCGGTATTTTGTTATTTAAAACATGTCCTTTTTACTGAAGCTTCCGAGATGTGCGTGGATGCTTTTCAGAATGCTTGATCCCTTGTAGCATGTACCATGCTGCTCCAGGCAAGAATCTTTAGATGTCACAGTCATCTTGCCACACATGATGAATCACTTTGCCTAAAGATTTTCTGGCCACAGAGCCTCTGGGGTGGCTCTGTCTCCCTGAGGATGTTCTGTTCGACCAGCCATCTGAGCTTACTCTCCTGTGACCAGTTCAGAAAATACCAAATGCAGACTTCTGCATTTGTAAATAACTTCTGCTTGTAAATAACAAAAGGGGTCATATTATAGAAGTATGTATGCAGAGGACACTGCTGACCAACATCAGAAATAAATATTTGACAATATTTATTCCTGTATTCTCCCCTTCCCAAGTGATCTGTGGAGTCCCCAACTCCCTTTGTAGCCTGTCCAAGGTCTGTTGTCATGAGGAGGAGAAGGAGGTGGCTCTTTGCTTTCTCTGCTCCCTCACCTTGAGAAAATCCACCTGTTCTTCAGGAGCAGACTTCTATGGTGATTTAAAAAGGTCATGGAAATGGAACTGCAAATTACTAGGTGGCCATTTATCATCTTTTGCATTGGTACGCAGAACCACCTTTTCTGACTTATGCTGCCTTTCTCCTTTCTCTCCTGTTGATCCTTTTCAAATATTTGCTTGAATAAGCATTGTTGGGAGAGATGCTCAGGTATTTTCTGTTTTGGAAGACAAATCTAAATAAAAAGTTTTCCACAGATGTCCTTTTTTTTGCCCTGAGGATATTGATTTTGTTTTTTTCTTTTTTTTTTAGTATAACTGTTCATCTTGTGGAAAATATTTTCATTATCAAGAATAGCTTTTAAATAAAAAATAGCTTTAAGAAGTGTAGGCATTCTCTCTGTCGTAACTTAATTGTAACTTAAAAATCCTTCTTTCTGTTGAGAATGTAAAAGATATCAACTCCTTAAGAACCAAATCAGTAACTACTGTAAAAAACCAAAATGTGAAATATTTCTCATACCTTTTTAAAAAATAAAAAGTGTCAACCGTTAGCCTTAATGCGATTCCAACTTTTTTTTAATGAGGCTTATAATGGTAGAAGATAACTTGTCAGTCCTTTTCCTGACTTTTTTTCGCATTAAAATTTTTGAGTTTGTTAGCTTTTTTACATTTGCAACTTTGAAAAAATTGGGTTATTTAACACCTGAAAGTGTAGCGCGATTAGTTATAAAAATACTTATTTTGAAGTCAAAGCCAGTTATGCCTGCTCAAGGTTTAATATTCTTTTTATACAATGAATCCAGCTGTGAAGCCTGAATGGAAATCAGACAGCCTGATGCTAACAGCTGATCGTAAGGAATCCAGTTAGGCAAAACATAAAATGAATAGTTTTTGTTAACCCTGGAGAGAGCTGAGTAACGTCAGTATGGGTGATTAGATAAAAGGGGCCAGTTAGGCAGTAGCTGGCACCTAAACTTTAAAGCCGTCAATTCAGCTGGGTTTGTTTGTTTCTATAGTAGTTAAAGAACATTCTTAATAGCATTACAGATTTTCTTTGGATTTGAATGCTTAAAAGAATTGCATTCACAAAGGGAAGTATATGCCTAATTTTAGGAAGGTTTTCAGTGTGCGGTTTTATTTGTTGAAAGAATTTTAAGCTTTTAATATTGTGTAAATGCACATCTTTTGCCTGTTAAGGTAGCATTTGCATCATCTAGGTGTTGTTTAACCATTTTTACTCAAGAAATAACAAAATGCTTTCAGTCTTAGCTATCAACTATCGTAAGTTCTGACACATTTTTACCTCTCTTTATTGCAATTACTCATTTTGCTGTATTTATGATACTGCAAGAACTTCTTGCAGAAATCCATTTCAGATTAACCTTGTAACCAGCTACCATTGTGCTGACAGGATGAGGGGCTTTTTTATAGCTGTTTTCTTCATTGACTTCTAGCTATCTCTTTCCAAGCAGTGGTACTTGTCTAATTTTTAGCAAATTAATAAATCAAAGCTACTTCTTATAATATAAATTTTACTCATTTATATACTATATACTTATGACTTACATGTATTTTTTTTATTGATAACTTTGCTTCTATATATTTTAAGGTAAGAATAGTAGGACTCTTCACTACAGTCCCTGGCTGTAGGAGATGTCAGCAGTTAGGTATTATTTTGTTTATAGGTTAAAATTCCTGCTACTGGTCTGATGATGCTCTTACAGTCTGTATAATTTAGATAACAATGAGATATCCTAGTAGCTGTGCCATGCACTTTTTAAAAAGTGTTTCTGGAAGTTCACCAAAACTTGCCTCTGGTCTTCATACTGTCTTTGTAGAAATCCTTTTCTTGCACGCAATACCTCCTTTTGCCATACCCTTCTTTTGAAGTTTCTCTGTAAGTCTTACCCTTCTGTGCTCTTCTTTCCACGTGTTGATCTGAAGCCTCGCTGCCTTACCTTTTTTTGGTATAATTCTGTCACAAGCAAGCAAACCCCTACTCCTCTCCCACCTTAGTCAATGAGGAGAGGCTCAGGTGTGTCTGAAGACCACAAGAGTTTTTGTGTCTGGACCAGTGCATGTCCTTGGCTTCACTCACGTCTCGTTTTAGCACAGCGAAGTCAGGTGGGGTGCGCAGACTGGCCTGGACACGTGTGCTGACAACAGTCCCCTTGTTGTCCCTCTCGTTAAGGTTTCCAGGTAAGGGTAAGCTTTACCAAGGCTTTCTCATTTCGGCAGATGCTTTTTGTCAAACTCCTTCCAGCCCTTTCCCTTGTGGATGTTGCCAGCTGTTAGTTTTTTGCCTCTTAAGAGATGTCGAGTTTTGTAGCATAGCCATTAGCTTGCCCTGTGTTGCATGTGAAGTGTGACTAATATTAGTACTTAATTCATTATATGATATTTTTCATTTCTTTTCAAGAGCTTTCAAAATAAAAGTAGCCAAATTTAATCTAAAAACCTTGTCTTGTAAAGATACTCTGATTTTAACACTGTAGTTCCCCAGATACTACAGTAATTAGCATTCTGTAAGTGCCCAGACTAGAACTGGTCGTCAGGCCCTTAATTTAATGATTTATTGATTAATGATTTTTGTATTCTAGTGAGGGAGAACACTTACTCATCTGCTGCTGGTCAACATAATTCTGCAAAAGGATGTGAATATTCCTTTGATAGTACACACATTTGTTCTTTAACCCTTCTGTGCTCCTCTGTCTAACAGCACCAAGTCTGCCACCTTTTTGTCGTGTAGAGTTTTTGGATTACAGGCCTCAGATCTGGCCCTGTGAAAATGCGAATCATACCAGGACTCTAAATTGAGAGCAAAATGCAAATGCTTTTGTGCATTTTTCTGAGGTCTTTGAGATAGGGAGGGGAGGAAGCCAAGGAAAGAAGATAAAAGGGCCTGCAGCAGTTAAAAAAAGTCACCAAATGATCTGGATTCTAACTATTTAAAAAAATGTACTTTCTGCTTCTGACATGATTTTCCCTCCCTCCTTGTATTAATGAATTAAAGTGTGTTGTAGTCTCTTTATGGAGCCTCCCAGATGGGAAAGGAGGAATTGCCGTTGACCTAAAGCGCTGTGGAGGGCAACCTGACAACTCTACTCTTACCCTGCCTTACTTTACTTACTTCTCCAAGTAGTTCTCAGCAATTTATGCCTGAAAGCAAAGCTGAGGTGGTGCTAGACTTGCTTGATTCAGCTGTACAATTTGGAGGGGTCTGCTCTTCATATATTCAATTTAAGAAAACCAGAAATAAAACTCAGCTTTATGCTTTGATACCAAACGGTGGAGTCCTCCCTACCTGGGCACTTACAGTGTTTTAAAAGTGAAAAGTACGTATTAACAGTTTGTGTAGTCTTTTACATTTCAGTTGTAACTCATTTGACTTTCACTCCAAGGCATAATGTAATTTCAAGAGAAGAGGCACTCCTTGTCACATTGTTTCCTGAGTATCTTTTTAACAGTGCAGATACTTAACAGAATAGTCTGATAAGCTCTGGCCAAAATGTTTCTGTATCCTTATGTCCATAATATTTATTATAGTCCTAAGTCATAAATAGCACAAACAGAAATTAACACTTGTAATGGGCCTTTTTTTGCAAACCGTAGTCCAAAGGAGCTAGTGTTTTGATTCAAGTCATGCTGTGGCGTGATAGTCATGTTGTGCCATTTTTAATCTACTTGGTTTAAAATCAATTTGTGACACTTGCTTTGAAAGAAATAAAATAATTTTCTTTCACTGAGAGCATTGGCAAGCATATCGATTTTATTTTTTTGAAAAATAATTTTAACTTTGAGGTTTTTTCACCACCGGTGGTCCTGTTTGTTTGACAATTTTGTCTAACATATCGCCGTACAGAAGCGCATTCTCCCATTGATTTTCATCCCACTTTGTGCTTTATCTCTGCTCACTTGATGTTGTTCAAGGGTTACTTTGTGGAAGGTGCAAGCGCAGTGCACAGTTTATTTTGGCAAAGTGAATAATGTTGCCATTGATCTGGGTCTGAGCTGACCATCCTTACTGGGGCAGAAGTTCTTCGCTTCAGGTTGTTTCCTTCTTGCAGGCTCTGCTCAGATTGCAGCGTGGAGCCGGTGGTGCAGCTCTACCCGGCACTCTATTAATATGCACAACATGACCGGTTTCGGGGGAAGGTTATTAGAATGCTGGTTTGTATCCTCCAGTGAATGAAATGATGTGTGATTATGAAGTCATCAGGCATGGACCAGTAAGGCTCGAGAGAGCCTCCCCCCCAGGTCCTGGGGGTGCCATTGATTGGTGACCATGTGTTTGTGCCCGATAGACTGTGAAATGGTGTGTTGCTACACGGCTGTGTTGCACCTGCGCCCCACCGAGGTGATTGATTGGTTTGGTCATGTGGAATGTTCCCATCTGGTCTGCAGTAATGTGTTTTTTTTGTTGGGCTTTTTTTTTTTTTTTCCTCCCTTTCCTTCCTCTTCTCTCCCATTTCCCCTTCATCTGCAAATAGGGAGCGTTGGAGCAGGCAATTGCAAAAGGCAGCGCGAGTCTCTGCCTTGAGAACAAAGTGGAGGCTGCTGCAAGTGCAGCAAGTGCTGTTTTCATTCCTGCCAAAAGATCAGATAGTCTGTGGTGTGCTTGCGGGTGGCTTTGGGACATCTATAATTTTTTATTATTTTTTAAATAAAGGGGAAGGGACAGGATATGACAGCCAAACCCTACGTGTTACTCTGCAGGTTTCTTACTGTTTTTACAGAAGTGCTCCTCTATTGTAATTAGATTACCCAAGTAGCAGTGCATGTGGAAGATCTTATTTAACCTTGGAAAAGTAGTAGTTTATTTATTGAAAACTACTGATGTTGCACTTTAAATGCCAAGAAATTATTTTAGTTCCTTTAAAAAAATTCTATAGTTACATTGGGCGGTCTTGTTTGATATTTCTTAATCTCACTCCTTTTTCATAATTGATCTATTCATTCCACTTAATGACTAATTACATATCAGAGCACATCATCAGCAGCATTCATCATTGTAGAATGTAATAATCAATGACATTTCAACAAAGGAAAAAATAAATATGCAAATAAGGACTCATTAACATTTGCATGAGCTGTTTGAATAATCACGTTGCTGACAAGGCTGTAATTAACAGAAATTGATGCTGAGTTCAGTATTTGATAGTGTGTTTTCTCAGCGTTTTATTGTTGTCACTGCGGGGGCTGGAATGAAGTTCTGCTCTACTTGTACCTTGACTTAGGCTTGATGTGATGGGTTGTGCCAGGTAGCAGAGGCTTCTGGGAGTCCTTAGTTCATCCGTGACCTACACTTAATGCATAGAGAGGTATTTTACTTAAATTGCGGTATTGTTAATGAAGGGCTGTTAAATTCTTGGTAATTATACAACAACTGAAGGCAAACCTTCTCTCCAAAGTCAGGAGAGCTGAAAATGATTCAAATTTTTTAATTGAGAATCTTTTACATGAGTCAGGCACTTTGAAACTGTAGGATTTCTTATTTGCATTGAAAATGAGGTATTGATGTAAGGCTTTTTAGAGGGGGTTCTTTGGTTTGCTTTTTTTTGTGTAGATAATCTGGCACAGTGTATCAGTGTCAGGAGGCTTGAGCTTTATTGTAAGGAAAATGTTGTGTAATTATGAAATGTACAGTCCCTGTCTCCCCCCTCTCTTATTATTATTGCAACTTTACTCCCCCCTCCCACTTTTTTTTTTCCCCCTTTCTTCCCTGAAGCTTCCTCTTTTTGTCATGGATATCAACTGAAATGCACAAAACACAATAAAGCTGTTTATGTCAGGTTTTTTGGATGACTGTAAGTGCTGATTATAACAAGTTTAAGGAATTTCCTTTGTTGAGTGTGTACCCACGCCATATGGCTCAACATGGAACATTAACTTGACAGGGATAATGGATTGTGGTATATGGAGACAATTTTGCCTGCAGCTTCACTATAACTCATTCTGGTTGGGGATCACAAGTTTATAATATAGGATGCAGCAAACATCCAGATGGATTTACTTTACATAAAAGAGTTGCATTTCTTTTTATTTCCTGCCTATAATTGGAAAAAAAAATAGAAATACTTTTAAAAAAAGAATTAAAAGGTAGTAAACAAAGAATGGATCTTACTCAGGGAAGAAAAATCTCAGTGAAGCTGTGTATATCCGTGTGGCTGAACTGTTTTGGATACACTGAAAGACAGGTGAGGTGATGTTGCTTGGACACACATACAAGACTTTTAAATAATACCTCAAGTGGTTTCACTTTTCAAAATGGTTTGTTGTAGCTCCGATTCCAGGAATACATAGTGTTCTAGGTTAGTGTGGAAAAAAGCTATTTGAAAAAAAATTCTTTGATTTTTTTACTTAATTATAATGATGGTTTTTTTAGTCATAGGCAAAATGACCACTTCATTAGCATTCTGATGTTTTGGTAATGCTCTGGTGGCATGCTGTTCTCTTTTAGGAAAGAAAAAATATCCTGAGAACACTGTTGTAATATAGGGAAGTAAAATACTGCTGAAATAGTTTAATTTGTTTACTTTAGTTGTTGCCTGACGTAACGGCAAGTGTCCAAATGTCTTAAAGTGTAACAAAAGTCCCTGTAAACCTAGTATGTCCTACTGAATGATCTACATGCCCATGGTAAGTCCTAATTTTACAAATATTTCTACATCTAAGAGACTTTAAGCATGCATAATCCAGTTAAGCATGTATCTAGCTGTTTGAAGATCAGGGCCATAAATCCATATTTAGGATTTTAAATAGAGCTACATGAGATGGCTTCAGCATTCCCGTGCACTTGTGGTTGAGTAAAACTCCAAATAAAATTGAGTGCTTTCCTATCTGAAAGCAGACATCTTTGTATTGGTTTTGGAGATTCTTTGAAAACCCTAGTTTTTTGAGACTCTGAGAATCTTGACCTTCCTGATCCAAAACAGCTGCTGTAAATATTTTTTTTTCTTTGAAGCACAATCACATGGATATGAACTTGTTAATTTTTTTAATTAGCTCTTGAGGTAAGTACCTGAGCAGATGGAAAAGACAGGGTTCACAGTTGGGGAAGAGGGATGCTGGTGGTGATTACAACAGGTACTGTTTGTCTGTCCAGCCTTCCTTCTCCATTGCTGCCTTTACAGGTTGACATCCCAATTTAGCATCTCTAATCATTATCCAAAGTTTCAGAAAGTAAACCGCTAAAAAGAATCTGCTTTTGAAAAGGGAGCAATAAAAAGGATCACTAACTATTGACCTAATAAGAATCTGTGTTGTCTAAAAGAAACCCCGTATCTTAAGCTTTGCTTGCTGCGAATTACCCTTTAAAAAGCGTCTCTGGGTTCATTCATCTTTTCCTTGCGTGCCAGGCTGTATGTGTGATTATCACAGCCAGGTGGGAATTTACCATGGACTTAAGGACATTGTTGCTAGTATTCTTACTATCAAGTCCTTGATTTGCTACTGCCACTGCAGTTGCAAAAAGACAGTCTTGGGAAAGCACATGATTTCATAAAACTTGCTCTGTATTTGAAGTAGAGGAAGAACTACTTTGTATCTAGTATGCCAGTCAGCTAGTGGATTTCTAATTTATTGTCCGCTCTTTGGGAAACACTAGGATAGGGAAATGTGCACCAGCATTGCAATAAACTTGAAGAATTTAAATCTGTAGATAAGAAAATTCTTTCCAGGGACTTTAAGAGGGGTTGACTATTTCTACTAGCTTCAGCAGAAAAATAAGAGTCAAAACAGAAGCAAACGCTTAAACTGAATTTTGAAGATACTATTTACTGACTCACCAAGGAACTTCTTTCTGCAGGACTGCGTTTGTGAAAGAACGTGAATGTTCTTCCTAAATTACAGTGATGACTACCTGCAACGTAGATTACACTCCTGTTAATAGCGTTCTGTGAATGTGTATGTGCTGTGCTGGCAGTAAGAAAGCTTCTTTGTGTATGTGTGTGTGTGTTTGCGGCTTTTATTCAGCTTCTGGAAAAGCTACAAAAGCAGACTTCGCTTTTTTCTGATCTTGTAAGCTGTAGTGGCCAGTGGGGAGTGCACTGATGATCCAGTCTTGTTACTGGCTTAGTGTAAGAATGTTATAAAAGTCCAGTAGGTTGTCAATAGAAAGGCCATCAATAGAAATTTTATTAAGAGTAATGCTTGAAAGCAAATTCCGTTGACCTCTGACAGTAAGCCGCTGTAACACCCTTTGATCCTTA
>NW_009705975.1:0-21367 GCF_000703405.1 Apaloderma vittatum | reverse complement strand
CTCAAATTGCAATCAGTGGTCTGGGTATAAAGAGCAATTAAATTTTCTTTTCCTAATGATTAATAAATATTGCTGCAGTCTTTGGATTAATGTTTTTCTTTATTAGGCTGTATTTTAAAGGAGCTTGGTTAGAAGGGAGTCTTGTTCCCTTTTTGGCATAAGGAAATGCCTGTAGGTGTTATTTCCCATCTGATTGTTTTTGCAATGATGTAGACTTTCCTTACAAGACCAGAGACAGGTTTGGTTGCTCTGTCGGTGGGTAGCTCAGTCCTCAGCCTGATCAGAGTGGAGCGGAACAGGAGGGGGAGCTCTCGGCCCAGCAGCAGCTGCTCGGGCTGGGATGCGGCGCGGGACTCGCTGCCAGCGGCGGGGCGGGGTGCAGTGGCCGCGGAATAGGAGGAGCACCCTGGGAGGGCCGAGAATGTGCCACCAAGTCCCCTCCATTTCAAACTCTTCCTGGAAAGTCGTTTTCATAATATTTCAGTAGTTAAATGTGAATGTTTTTATCTCCTTTCTTGTCTTTAAATGCATACGTGCAGTAGGCCAGCACTTTGTTTCTTCACTTGGGGAGGGTGTAGTTGTGCTATATTTTATGGTAAAACCAGAAATGGATTGCAGTCTCCATAATTTAAAGAGTTGCAAATTGGTTATTATTGACATCTTACATTTTCAGCACCTTCAGAAATTGTGACTGAATTTCTTTAAAACGATATTAAGAGTAGACTACCTGAGATGGCACATCCTTCCTTCTCTGCCAGATATCTCAGTAATCAGGCTGGAGTCGGCCAGTATTCTCCTAAGTGTACAGCTTAAATTATATGAGCAGTCCCTGCTGAGTTTAGTTCATTTGTATACTTATAAGTACTTATGTGCTTAGTTGCTTTACTGAATTGATGTCTGAAAATGCTTCAACAGAGTATTGTTAGGTCCTGTTTTCGGCGCGGCTTTTAGAATCAGACTAATATGATTGAGTCCAGGTCTGTGTAATGGTGGTGCACTGACTAGCTGCGAAAAAGTGAGTGACTGTGTACTTAAACTAGTCTCCAACAGATGAAAAGCTAACCAATATGGAGAAGGTTTAAATTGTTACCTAAAATACGAGTCTTGGATCTGTCACTAAAGCAGAAAACTTCTTCATGATATCTTTCATTCTCAAGAGAGGTATGCATTTAGTGCCCCGTTTGAAGATAGAAGTGACGCTGAAAAGGGAGTGTTTTCCTTGTCTCTGAATTGCCACATGACTTTCTCCATTTACCGCTTTGAAAATGGTCCCTGTAATATTTTTCTTCAACAACTCACTTGAAATGAGTGAGTTGGAATTATAACAGAGAGAAAAGTCTGAAATACTTTGGCCAAAAATTTCTTCATAGCTATGGGGGTAAATGCTTCTGCTTCCAGAGTCTGTTTTCTGGTTGCGTACTTTGGGTAGTAATTTAGAAGACTTCGCATCAGTATCATCACTTGCAGAATTTAATAACTTCTCATCTCAAGACAGAACACCAGCAAGGTTTGAAATGTTTGAGTTTGGCAAGAAAGGGCTTGTCTGTAAAACAATGAAATTGCGTTGGGGAAATAGAGTGCCTCTGTTCAGCTGAGGCGGCTGAGGTACACTGCGAGCTCTTGTGAGCTGCAGCTGCATTTACCATCAAACACTGAGTTGGTGCCGATGAATGTTTTAGTTTTAGTGTCATGGAAACTGTGAGCCAAAGAATGGATATTCTATTCATCTGGGAAAATAGCAGTTCACTGCATAAAACATCAGTTGCTTCCAAAGCTGTTCTTAAAATAGACTTTGTGAATATAACCCTAAAAGTAAAAGTACAACAATTTAAATCACCTCAGTACTACTCTGTTTTTCTGTTAGAATATATGTGTGAATTAAATTAACATAGAAGTAGCGAGAGTTTTAAGATACTAGTGTAGCATGGAAGTCCTACAATAATTTGATATTTTACTCAACTGGGCAATTTTTAATCTAAAAATTGACAGATTCAGACATTTCAGTAGCAGTCTTAATCCTTTTTATTACTTCAAATGGTTTGCTCAAAGCAGAATAGTTTTGGTGGTCATTCAGTATTATTTACTGCTTCATACAGCACAGCAGAAATAGGAAAACTCACCGTGATGACCACATGTCCGAGAGAGAGCTTTTGCTGGCAGAGAAGGAAGGATCATATGGAATAAATAGAGTGGCTTTGTTGTTTGTTTTTTTTTCTCTTAGATGCACGAGCATTTTTGCAGAGCCAGTAGGTAAAGAATAATTAGTTAATTCAGCTGGATTGGAAAGCTTAAATTTATTTGCTTTGTGTAAATTTTGATGTTAGGGGGACGAAGTTAAGTAGGAGATCTGAATGTAAGAGGTAAAGAGAAAGCAATACAGAGATAGATATCTCAAGTTGTTGCCCAGCTGTGGAAGAAAAGGAAGCTGAGAAAAGCAATTGGAGGAGCAGAAGGGATTTGACTTAAGTAATAGGAAGTTGGAGGGAAAATTGCCAGTTGCAGGACTTCAGAATTCTGGATTCTGATGTGATACCAATTAAAGGAAGGGACACATCATTGTGAGGCCTCCTTTGATATCCAGTGAAAGCAACAGGAATCTTCCTGTTGACCGTGTTTCTCTCCAGCTTAGTGTTTGTTGGTTGGCTTTTGGTTGGTTGGTTTTGTTCACGTAGGTGGGGGGTTGGTTGGTTTTGGTTTGTTTTTTAGTAGGAGTATCTGTAATTGGATGTGATATTTTTAGATATGGTGTAAGCGAGTGCTGAGTAGAGATGGATAATCACTCCCTTCCACCCCCTGTGTCACAGGCAGCTTGTCTTTCAAGACCACAGGTCCTTCTTAGCACACCTGATCCTCAAATCTTCCCCCTTGCAAGGGGTTGGTCTGTCCCAGGTGCAGGACTTCACATTCATTATGGTTGAATTTTAGGAAGTTCCTGATGGCCCAGTCCTCTAGGATATCTACATTCCTCTGAATGGTGATCCTACCTTCAAGTGTACTAATTGCATCTCCCGAACTGGAGTCTTTTGGAAACTTTTTTAGGGTGCGCTGTGTCTTCTCCAGGCTACTGGTAAAGACATTAAGCAGGACAGATTCCATATATGCTGTATAGTTGCTTATTATAAAACATAAATTCTGCTTGAAAAGGTACTGCTTGAAAAGTAAAATAAGTGCTTGAGATGCTGAGACTTAGATGAGTATTCAAGAGAGAGCAGGATCAAGAAAAGCCTTTTTTATAATAAGTGTTTATGACTTTACTATCAAGGAGTAATGTATAATTGTGATCTTACAGCAGTGATAAGGGTTAGATATGAAATGGAAAAATGTCTTTGAAATTAATCCTAGTTTGTGTGTAAAAGACTTCTATAATAACACGCAATCTTCACAGCTCCCATTCTGTAGTGCAGAGAATTGAAGTAGATAGAAAGATAGAAAACCCACATGATTTTTTACTTTTGGTCTTTAATACCGCTTAGGTTTAGAAGGAGATTTTTTTGCTTTGCAACACTCATGTACTGTAACCACACGTTGCTAATGCCAAGGTAGGACTTCTTCAAGGCCTGGAGACATGCCCTGAGGGATTGGCCTCCTGCAGACCTCCTGAGGCTGCCTGACAGGAGAAGTTAGGACAAAGGTGGACCACAGAAAGCTTCCACATCTGCCACCCTCCTCCCCGGGATAAGTCTAATTACAGAGCAGGGGGCTCTAGGGCCTTGTCTCAGTCCTGCAGGCAGCTTTTTGCACTTGGCTGAATAAGAAGTCAGCTTGCCTCCTTGCATGCAGTTCAGAGCGCTCCAGATCAGTGACCTGTCTTCAGTCGTTTCAATCTGCCAGAAAGCTCTGAATTTCCAGTAACACATTTAGATTGTCAAGTTGATGACACACCAAAAAAAAAGAAAAAAGGAAAGAAAGAAAAAAAAGTCTAAATCTAGAGCCAAGGTTTGAATCATGTTGATGTCATGATGATGGCTGAGATGATCTTCTCTTTACAGTTGCATTTTAAACCCTTGTATGGTGCCTAGATTTTGCTCCCTTAGTGCATTATTATTTTAAAAGTGTAATTAGATTATTCCTCTAAATTATTCCTTTAAAAGTAATCCATTTTTTTGGTCAAAATATTTCATTGTATCAAGGCACATACCTTACAAAAATCAGCTAGGTTGATAGAGTACTCTGCCAGCTTACAGTGTAAAAAGACACCTTTGCCACAAATTCAGGTTGACTAGCATTATCATTAACCTCCCTAATCCTTTATTAATAAAATTCAATTTTGGTGATTTTATTATTTATGATTTGCTATCAGAGGAATAAATTATTTGGGTAATCCTATTTGCTTATTTTAAATACTGTACAAAATGAACTTTCTCCCAGAGATCTTGTGTTTCCTGAGTATTCTAAGACTAAGTGAAAAACAGAGCTAATGTTTGAGAGAACTCCTTGGTTTATATATATTAAAAAATATCTGTTAATCCTTTTGGAGTCAGGTTGTCTAGATACACTGATACAAAAGTGCAGAATGTTAGCAATTGCTTTTACATCTCCCTTGCTGTTGAAATAGAAAATATTTCATCATTCTTACTCATATTATCCTTTCTGTAAAATAGCTACCAATATTGCCATGAGTATTCTTTTTAGTTTTAACATTCTGAGAAGTGTGTTTTCCTTATCTGCTTTGGGTTATTTCAAGCAGCGTGATGATACCTCTGGAAAGCATGGGCAGCCTGGCAGAGAGGTGCTGTGTGTTGATATATGGAGTAGCATTCTTTAGTTCACTGAACAGCACACACCATGTTCCTTAGTGGTTTTTAAACCAGAGACTTACATTCACCTTGACTCTGTCTGACCCAGGGATATTAATGTTAACATTTCTTCAGTCATGTTCCAACGACTGTTAGGATCTCTTTTGAAGACTTTGTTTTCTTTCTCTATCAAGAATGCCTCTTGTCTCACCTCCCACAATAAACAGTGAACACGTTTTCCTTTGCAGCTGTTTGTTGTTTTGAATATGACTTAAAAAAACCAATAATCATCCTTCAGGTGCCTTGGCAGTAAGGTATCAGTGTTTTCATAAGTGTGTGGAGGTATGGGGGCCCACAAATGAGAGATTTGTATTTACTGAGTAGGTAGTTAAAAGTTGATTCTCTGTGTCGCTTCACTACCTTTTTGCATTTATGTGACACAGTGATGTTGTCTTGTGCAATTTTCTTCAATATTCCTGGGCTTGGTAGGATTGCTTTCAGTTTCTGGACAGTCTGGAAGTCTTTTACTGTAAATACTAGTTATGTACTGAAATTAGAGCACCTAGTTTAAGTTCTTAGCATTTTGGGCACTTTGTATTAATTTAGACTATCCAACTATTCTTTATGGGATTTTAGTTTTCCCTTCTTTTGGCTCAGTGTACTTGCATATAGTGCATGTGAATAGTCAGGAGTTTTCAGCCTCCAAACAGGAGATGGTTCCTTTCAGGCACTGTCCTGTGAGGACTTCCCCTCCTGTTTTAGCAGATAATGTGGTTACTCTGTGGTGTCTGCAGAAATTATTCTCTTGAAGCAGTAATACTGGGAAAACATTTATTGTGTTGGATTTTTTTTTCTTCTGAAATCTTTTATAGCATCTAATGTTTGGGGTTTGGTTTTCTGTGTTTTGGTTTGGGTTTTTTGTTGTGGGTTTAGGATTTATTTTTTTTTCAGTCTAGCAGGTACTGCTAGTCTGGAGACCACAGCTGGGAATACCTGACTTAGAAACTTCTGTCTCTCTGTGATTGGGATGGTTCTATTGCCTGCAAAGGGTGAAGCTTGAATAAGTTCTGCCAGTCATCTAAGTAAGAACTGTCAAAACTTTTGTACAATTGGGTACCGTTGTGTGTGTTTGCCAGTTGCCTTATGGAAGACGGTTACAAATGCTTGCCGTGTTTGTACCTGGGTTTAGATAGAGAATGGATGATGGGGAAAATCTTTCTTTGTCAGCAAAGCTGGCTTTTCAAGTTTAATGAGAATTAATAGATCTCGGATGGTGAGAGGAGCTGTAAATACCTACAGAAGTAACTATTTTAAAAAATTTTTATATGGTTTTACATATATAAAGTAATTTAGCAATTTTTAGTAAATAGCATCAGCAAAATAATCCTTTAATCAGAAACAGGTGTAGCATTTTGTAGTAAAGGGTGGGTTCTCTATTAATTTCCAATTATAAAATCCTCTTGACTTTAGACTTAAGAATGTACTTGATGTTCAAAGTCACTGACACAAGCTGAATCATTTTTGTCCTTAGATCTGGGACAAATTCCAGACCAGGAGAGCAAGGGATGCTTTTCATGTTAGTTGTAAGTAGCAACTTCGTTAGTTGCTTAAAAATTTTAACTAAATCCCTTGGGCTTGAGAGGAGGATGTCAAAGGGAGAAATATTTTAACAAAGTGAAGACACTTGGATACTCCAGACAGAGTGGATGGGTAAAGTGGGTAAATTTGTGTTAAAATGCATTCTTGTTACTGGTGTGGAATGTGTGTGTATTTGTGTGCATGCTCAGTTTGGTTATTGTCTTCTGGATATTGTACATCCCTGATTTCCCTCATTTTTAGTATCGTTTTAGGGAGTAATTTTTCATGCGTTTCTCTCTCTGGATGTTCTGTCTACGAATAGCACACATTAATGGGTTAATAGAGTGATAACATTGTTTATGGTAAGGTTAGCCTAGGCTAGACATAGCAGTGGAGGATGGAAATTGAATACACTCAACAGCTATGCAGAAATTATGTGGTTTGCAGATACTTGCCCACATATGCTTGGGGGAGGAGGAGAAGAAGGTTCTTTCTTGGTTTAAGACATTTGTACTCCCTCTTCTCCGCTTGCCTTCAGTTACTCACGTGCATCTTCTGCTTGAAACTTCAATCCCTTTTAGCCTTACAAACATTGGATTTGTTACTTAGCACAGCATTAACCTAGTAAGTGAAAGGACAGGAATAGAACTGAAGAAGAAGTCTCATGGATCAGCCACTGATGGAATAGAAAAGTTCTCAGTTTGACATGCACATATAAATTACAAGTTCATAAGGTCAATACAAATATGATGTGGAATTTAGTCCGCTCTTACCTCCTGTGTATTAGAAGCACATAAGAGCATTAATAAATTGTTTTTATAGCACAAGGTCTGTGCAGCGCTCTGCAGACTGACAAAATGTTCTATCTTTTCTTACAAGTACCTGCAAATCAATGGGATGAAAGTGTCAAAGGCATGTCTTGGGGAAGCAGATTCTTTAATACCACTTCATACACTGACATTATTTCTTCTTAAAATATTGCATTAGAGAAGTTGTGAGAAATTCCTTGTTGTGTGTGAATTGCTCATTAATTTTAGGTTCAAAGTCTGTGTTAGGAGTTTGCAGACAATTTGTAGCGTGTAGGTTTGACTGCTTTACTAAAAGGTAAGAGACTGTGGGTGAATTTGCAAGACTTCAGGGGTTATTGATTGGAAGCTGCTTGCAGTCGGAAGACGACTGAGCAAAGATAAAGGCCGGGTTAGCATAGTGATATGACTGAGGACCTGCTAATCACTGACTTCTGTGGGGATCCTGTAGTTTATCACTAATTTGACTTGCACTTGGTGTTGTCCTGTGTTGCTGCTTCATTGTTCATAGCCGAGTGAGTAATTTGGCTTGGGATGAACAGGAGGAGGGTGCTGCAAGTCCAGCAGCTGCACTTGTTGGCACTGGCTTGTTAAACATCCTCAGTGTAGCCAGCAGCAAGCTTGGCACATATTAGCCAGTAATACTTAAACAAATTGTTGGGGAGAGAATAGGAGGTCGTTTGTTTTAAGCGCTTTCTTAAAATTGTGTCACTTCAGATCCCGGTTTTGTTTCCATGAGTTTTGCTCACAAGTAGGCCAAGGAAAAATGTGTGTAATGTCTTTATAGGTATTTGCAATATATACACACCTGCACATTATGTACCTCTAAATTAATAGAGTAGGCCTGTATAGCAGTAGAAGAAGACTGAGTCCTCCAATGCTATGGGAAATCTCTAGATACAGCCATAAAAGCTTTACTTATGTATGTGTCAAGCATTCTTGCCTCTAAGAAGAAAGCAGCACAGTGAATCCTACGAGCAGGGCTGGTTTGGTATTTTAATCAAACACGTTTTTTCACCATGCTAAATTATAGCTGAATGAGAATTTTTAACACCAACAAAACATAAAGTATGGACCGATACCAACGGCAGCGAGGATGTTGTTCTATAAACTTTGCTTACTTCCTTTCTACTTTGTGGTGAGTTCTAAAGTGATATTAAAAGCTGTAAGAAAAAAAAAAAACACTTGGTTGAATGTTTTTTGTGCATCATCTGTATATACCTGTCATTGTAGATTTTACAGCTTGTTTATTGTTATATTGGATCTGCATAACAAAAATTATTTGAATGTATTAATCCTGTGGGCAACAAAGACACATACTTTGTTGCTGGATACTTTGTTACTGAATGTGGAGGAGGAAAAAGCAGTATAAAATTGATTTCTAGTCAAATCTGCCATCCCTAGTTTAACTTGAAAGTAAATCCTCAATGTTTTATTATAAACTGACTTTTGGGTAGGCTATCTATTGTAACTAGCTTAACAGTGTTTTAAGCAATGGAATCATGATTAGGAACTGTAAAAACATGCTTCAGGATTCACTGAAAGATGATTCTCCATATGAGTAGGGCAGACATGCTTCATGTCTGAGAAATGGAGCAGCTGCCGGCTCTGGTCACTGTGGTATTTGTACTGGGTGGCAGGCATTGCTTCATTACAAAATGTTGATGCTTTCCATATTGCCCACCAAATAAATTCTTAGCAATGCATAAAAATATCTTTAGTCTGTAAAGGGTTAATTATGTGGAAATTGAAGTAATGTTTTTCAGTTTTGTTCTGTCATCCCCTCGGAAACCCAGCATTACCTCAAAGCAGTGGGAAAAGGCTGGTGTGTTACTGGCAGGCATTTATAGCACATTCACTGAAGTAGTCCTCAACTCTGTTGATGCAGTGCTGTTTTCGGGCCACTATCACTTTGCATCTTGCTGTTTTAGTTCATTCTGTGTTAAGGGTATTTAGGCTGCACAGCTGTTATACAGATAGATTTATTATGGAATACAATTCCTTGTGTGGTATTCAAAAGCTATATCAAGTTGTGAGCGTATCACATTTAGACAAGCAAGACAAAATAATTATTTACTAAATGCCTGTTAATGTTTGAATTGGTACACAATGTGTCAGGGTTTTAAGTTTATGAAGTTAGGAAATACCTATGGTTCAAAATGCGTACTGGGATTTTCTTGGTTGGGTTTCTTCTAACTCCATAGTTCCTGGGTTTTAAGCCTGTTAGGTAGAGATTAGGTGATTGGAGTTTTTGTTGATGAACATATGAAACTTACTTAAAAAACAAACCAAACTCATTCTTAGTTATTAAAGCTTCAAGTGCCTTGTGAGTTGATCTGTGCAGGTTTAAGATTACTGTATATAACTAATTCAATTTTCTTTGAATGTCCATTGCTTTAGTTCAAATCTGGTTGATTTGAACCAGCTGAAGTGTGTTGAAATGACAACAGGCGATTTGTAGTCAATACTCTCTCACTTTTCTGTTCTGTGGATAGTGAAACCGTCCTGTGACACTGCCAGACAGCGTGATGCTGGGAGAGCTTTCGATGGAGTATCAGTGGAACTGAAGTATTGGGGGCTGTTGATGGAGCCTTCCTATTCTCTCACGAGCCACGCAAGACATGTGCTCTAGCAGTGCCCAGGGCAGCTCATGTCTCCCTTCCTTCGGCTGTGCCTTAGTGGAGGTTATGCCCCTGGCTCAGAGCTCCCGTCCTGCAAAAGGAACGAGAGGATGCAGTTCCCCAGGGCAAGGGAGAGCCAGGAACGGGACTGGAGTGTGGGCTCAACGTGTGCTTCTGTAGCACGTGCCTGTTTATTGTTGTTGTTTAAAAATGTGTGTCCTTAACGCTGTGACACTCCTGCAGGTTTGAGAGTCATGTCTAAGTGCTTGCGCTGGACATGTGTTTGGGAGATTTTGTGCAAAATGCACCATCTTCTACTTGGTCCTAGGCCACTTTCCAAACCCTTCCTTGAAAAGCCTAATCATCTGAACACAGGTTCCAGCTCTAATTCTCGATAAATATTCGAGGCAGTGCAGCATCAGGCAGCCCTGACTTTTCTAAATCATTTCTTAGAACAATTTTAGTGTAGATTGGGCTGTTCCAGTGAGCTTTTTTTCATTTAGTATGAACCTGCTGAATGTTTTAAGTGATAACATTTAAATAACGTGATTTTGTGCATTCTTATCGAACAATTTCTGGCTTGCTACACAAACCATAATTTAAATCATGATTTTTTCTAGCCTCTGTAATTGATTCTTGTACAAATATTTGTTTTAAAGCCTGCCTGGAATACTGCATACTTCAGTCAAAATTGTTTATCATGTGGTGTAAGATTCTCATTTTCTGGAAGGAAAATGCTGAGTCTGGTTTAATATGAACAGCGTGATTCATCCTACTTCATATAATTTTGCATGCTAGGTATTTTATTTGCTTGGTGCCTGATAGTTGTTAGAGGCAAATTGCTTCAGCAGAAAAATGTTAACTTTTTTCCTCCCTTTGTTACAGCAGAGCTGCCATTTTTCAAGCAAACTATTGTTGACCAGGCTCCCTGGAGTTATCAAGATGATAATCTTGCAGAGATGTTGCTAAAAGAGATTCAAACTTCCTCTTCCTCGCTGTTTACACAAGATCTATTTTTTAAATGAACAATAAGCATACTTTAGTTTTTCTTCTTATGAAATGTCATTTAGGGATATTTGGTAGTAAGAGAAAAAAAAATCAGAAAAAACAAAGGGAGGTCCTGTACTAGAAGTGCAAATGCAATTGCATGGAGCTATTGATCACTGAAATGGGAATGTGTGAGAAGTGTGTAAGAAAAGCTACTTTTTGACACACACATTGTATAGAGAAGGGAATGCCTGGTTGAGTAAGCTGACATTTGTTTTCAAATAGATAGATACCATGGTTTGTAAACACCTACCTTTGGATAAGAGTCTGAGTGGTATTATGGAGTGTTTCTTAGTTCTGTGTCATAATTAGAGCAGGCGTATGCACTTTTTGTTTTCTGTTAATGCATGTACTTGATGACTGATTCTCAACATTCAGCAGAGACTTCTATTCACTTGTCATGTGTTTTTGTTGGTTTGATTTTACTTCTTAGTACATTAATCACCTAAGATGATACCAGCTATGTGTTGGTTTTCATGTAGGAAGGAGAAATGTCTGAGAGTGTCTCTACCATTGAAATGGTAATGGGAATGAGGCTGGACCTTTGCCCTTTCTGTTTAAACATACCGAGAGGGGATATTTTAGAAAAAAAACCTTGCAGTAGTTCTTTTTAACTGATCGGTTATATGAGAAATTGAGTTAGGTAAATGTGTCATCTGTGACAGTAGTGCTACTTGACTGAGTTAAATGCAGAAGCCTAAAAGCCAGCTCTTATTCATGCAACTTAAGTTCTGTAAATTTGCAATTTTGCGAGCAGATTTTATGAATTGCATATATAAGGATAACTGATGCAGATATCTAGCAGATTTTTTTTTTAAAAAAAATAATTTCACATGTCTTTCTTTTACAGGAAAAACCTCAGATAGAGGTCCGTTTCCATTGTATGGCAGAGATACGGGGTTACCAGGCTGTCAAGTAAGTATAGTGATGATTGAAAGCAAATGGAATAATCTGGGCTAAAATCTAGTTTAAGTTACTTGAGTGTGTGAGGCTACCAAGTGTAATAAACAAGGATGTGTTCAACAATTGGTTTTCCCTGTTCTGTGCAGTCAAATTGCCTCGCACTTATGTACATCCACTTAGGAGATACTGAAGTTTGCAAACAGAATGGCAGACCAGTCCTGACTGTACATCATGATTAGTCTGTGATACTCAGCTTTTCACATGTAGTTTGTCAATAAAGAGCAGTAATTGCTGAAGGTAGGTCATAAGTTAACTGTTAGTCCTGGTGGAAATTATTATGCATCTTTTCATTGCAACAGTGTTACTGGGCTTTAATTTTTCAACAATTTAGTTATCCAGTGTAATATTCTAGTATTTTGTGGGTTTGTTGATGTGTTTTTTCATTAAGAAAACTTTCTTTTCATGTTTCTAAATCTTCATTTTAGACTGAAGATTTCTTCCATGTTATTTCTCAAGAGCCATGTTAAGAATGCTCTGTTGATCATTGTTTAAAAGTCTGTTTTGGGTGTACCGGAGGTCTGAATGTTTAAAAAGTATAATTAACGTACACTCAGTATTTGTTGACAAAGATTTAAATAACTGATGTACTATGATTTTAATTCTAAGAAATTATTCTGTTTCTCAAAGAGGATTTTTTTTTAGTTTTACTGTAAGTACACGATTTACTTTGAAGTGTTATTTTCAGCAACATCTTTCTTCTGGAGGATAAAACTTTACATAGTAGTTTGACATCTTGGTTTTGAGTCTTTTAACTAATAGTTTGGGAAGCGTGAATGGGCAGCACCATGTGGCGATGCAGTCCTAACATTGCTTCCCCTATTAAGAACGGATCATTCTCACAGCCTTTACTACTTCTCTGCAACACAGATGTGATGAACAAAGACCCATTTGTAAGTGTAGCGTGAGCTGTCAGTAACATTCGCACAGAAAGCCGCCTACCTCTTTAGGTGCAAGTTATGGGCTTCTTGTTACTGCCTGTCTGGACAGTAAAGCATTGTCTGTTATTAGTAGTATTGTTCAAATAACTCCGTATGCACCATATTTAATAATTTGACATCAGTTTGGAAGCAAATTAATTTCCGTGTTACCTTTTCATTAAGTTAATGTTCTGTATTAGAAAATGGATTTATGTTAGCTTTGCATAAAATTCTGTTTTGATTTGCGGTAATGAGCATAATTTTTGGTGTTTGGCTTCTCACTGAGGAAAGTGCTTTTATATCTCCTGTTTATGCCATTTAAAATTATTTTTTATGTATAGCTATTTTAAAGCCAAAATGTTACAAATTTTTTTTGTTTCTTTTAACATCACTTCTGATTCTGTTTATTCCTTCAGTATGCTTCCTGCTGTTTCCTCTTCCACAGTTTTTTATTTCTTAAACTTTTTTAGTTTGGGGGAAAAATGTTATCATAGGTAAATTTGTTCTGGTTTTACATTAAAAATAATGGAAAATGACTATAGAGTTAACTTTCAATCATAGAGTTAACTTGCAAGTCTTGATCATGGAGTTGACTTCACAATTAAATTTTAATTCAGTTTAAATTTTTGTGGTGAGTTGCAGTTCTTACTTGAATTTGGTCTTATGAGTTAAACCTGACAGTGTTTGAAATCATTTGCTAACTTGGAACATGGTCGGATTGTTTGGTTTTTTTAATTTTCATAAATCCATGGCAGTGCCTGAAACAGTTCTCATTGTAGCTATGACGTTTGAAAGCTATCATAGAGAAGGTTGAAAAGCGATCCTGGCAGGTCATTTTGACAATCCACATGAAGAATCAGCTGCGTTGTCCCTGACAGATGCTCGTATTCGTATTGTCAGTTCGCAGAAACCTCTAGAGATGAAGGAGGCTGTATGAGCATGCTGGGTTTTTTTTTCCCATTATGTAAACATACTCTTAAAAAAAGTTTCCCGGATGCCTTATCTAAATAATACTGTAACTAAAGCATCCAACTCTTGGCTTGCAGACAGTGGATACAGAGAAGAATCTATCGCTTTTAAGTCTGTAAAGGTTGGAAACCGAGTAGATGATTAAGATAATAAGGAGTCTTTAGAAAAGATATAAACAAGAGTTTATTTTAAAATCAGTGTGTATAGTGCAGAATATCGTTAAGGTATATTTTTTATAGTGGATATATAACAAGCTCTATCTTGGATTGAAGTATTGGTAGAAAAGCTTATGCTATGCACTAGATGTTCTCCAGTAGGTTTACAAACCTAGGGAATTCCAGTGTTTTAAACTAGTAGCTCATCTAAGGCCTTACTATTATGGCAAAAAAACTGTCCTGGATCTTTCTCACAGTACTGTGTCGTATTTGCCTTTTTTGTACAACAAATATCCAATCTTTGATACTTGTTTGATTGGTGATGGTCTAAAATTTCCCAATACCTTCTTATGGTAATGCTGGCCAGTTTGTTATTTTTCAGTTTACAGGCTTCATATGCAAAAATATATTTACTTTTTAACACTTTCTCTAAATTTGTCAGTCCAATCTTTAATTCCAGACTTGCACTGTAGATTCTTCTGGGTTATTTGCTTTGTGAATTTAGTAAACGTGGTCTTCATTTTTCATCCACGTCACTAATTAAGAGGTGGAATGATGCCCAAAACAGATGCCTGCAAAGTCTCAGTTAATACATTCACCCAGTGTTGATCATGAACTCCTAGCTACTGATTTTTAAACAGCTACGCTCTGTATTCAGCAGTAGTTTTAGTTGTCCTTGGTTCATTGGTTCACCTGTGAAACATGAAAGTAGTAAAAGCCTTATTAAAACACCTCTTAAGCTGCCTGAGACAAAAGTGAGATTGGTTTTACATAGTTTATTCCAGCTGAATCTGTATCACTTCTTTACTATCTTCTGGCATTTGCAGTCTGTTTCTTGCAGCATTCTTCCAAAAAATGAAATTTAAATTGTTGAGGAATTACAAGGCACTGCTTTCGTTCCTCCCTGTAAAAAACAAACCAATCCCATTCTTTTTTTAGTCTGTGCACTCTTTCTGAACCATGAGTTTTCAAAGACAGTGGCTAGGATTTCTGAAATTGCGAGACCGGCAAGACACAGTCTTCTGAATATCTTATTGGGTACAGATGAATTGGAAATACCTAACTTCTCCCAATGCTCTCTAACTTGTTCTTCTCTTTCCAAAGTTCTTTCCGTATGTCATTTGTGTAACATGGTATTGATAACATGGTGCGGATGTGTGATAGGCTTTAAAATTTACTTCATATTAAGTTTACAGAGGGCTGGAATGAAAATTTTCATGACTGCTGCAAACTGAAATGTCTATGACTTACTATCACTTCTCACCCTTTACTGAAAATGATCTAAGTGGTGATTTGTATGGACTGGTAGCTACCTGCAGGTTTTATATTTAGGCTCTAGGAGTTTGTGTGATTGATTTGCAATGTAGCTTAGAAATCTAAGCAACTTGAGTAAAGAAATTTGATTCAGGTATGACAGTCACGGGAATGTAAATATAGTTAATTAATTAATATTTCACCAAGTAGGAAGTGCATACTTTCAGGTTTTATTTCCATCAAATGTTTTAAGCAAGCCAGAAAAAGCACCCTAGATTATAGCACTTTGCATTGGGCCCGTTTATGCAAATAGAAGTGTTGAATAAGGTGGTTGCATTTGTCTTAAGCTGGTTTTTATGTAGTTTAGTGTTAATAAGGTTAATGGTGTATGTTTGTGTGCTACTTTAAAACCTGTGCTTATCTAGCACTTTGCAATCAAATTCTCAGCCCTCTTCCTTTTTTGTACTTTACTGCATTCTCTTTTTCTTTCTGACAGGTCTTCATTATATTCTTCTGGGCCTTTCCAACTCTAACTGCCTATTTTTTTTTGACTCCAATGTTTCGTAGAGTATATAGACTCTAAGTGGATGGACGACAAATCAAAGTTTATGCAGGACTGGTTTAGATGACTGTCAGGAAGTTTTACCTGGACAAAGAACTGACAGCTTTTAGATGAAATGTAGAAACTACATTTTGCTACTGGAATGAAATGCAGCGCTACGTTGCTTGACACGTCTCTGCTTGTGTTTTTGAATTAGAGGAAGGGGGAGATTGTCTTTGGGTTTTGTGGGGGTTCCACCATTCCTGTTGGCTCTGTAATTGCAGTTTTGGGAAGGGCATCTTTTCACAAATCTTAAATCGGATATACATTAAGTTTCAGAAAACCTCTCATTATAAAAAGGGTTTTCTTTACATTTATGTAGTTTAATACTGAAAACTGAAGATTGTGTAAAAGAAACAAGATTATGCTTCAGATATTTTACGTATGACTCCCATTTCCAATATTATCAGAAAGGAACCCAGCTGTCACTGCACATTGATTTTGACAGGTCTGAGCTCTAAGAAAGCCAGGGATCTTCACTATTTTCGAAGTGAAATTGAGATAGCTGTTAGTCTAATTCTTCTAATTGTTTCTGTGGGTCTTCACAGAAACTAACTTTATCCCCCTGAGCCTGTAAGTGCCCGGGCTAATTGGCAGAGAGAGGAAGAAATGCTCCTTCAGCCTAGCAGTGCCTGTTCTCTTGTGCCTGGCAAAGTCTGCCTTTCCCCACTGGCATCTCTAGGCTGGAGATAGTAAATTATTTGTGACTATCCCCTTAATGTTCTGTTTTAATTCTAAACAGTCATGCATGAAAAATAGACATTATGGATTTTTTGACATGTGGAGAGAACACATTTACCCTCCTTTCATAGTAATTTCAAGTCTGCATACTATACCACGTGCAAGAAAGGAGATAAAATCAAGTGCTAAATGTAATGGATGTTAGGCAAGAACTAAAGAGGCATTCACCAGCATTTAAGGGTAACCTTTCTATAAAGAGACATATCTTTATTTTTCTAGCTTTCTTATCTATGTGTTCTATATGATAATGGAACATTTCAAATGCTAGAAAACTCATTTAGGAAGAAGTTTAATTGATAACTCTGGAGAATACATGAAGGAGCTATGGATTGTATTTCCTAAACACTTGGCCCATGTAAAATGACATATATAATACTGCATATAATATATCCTACTCTATATAGTACATGACATATATACATATGTTACTATATATTTTCATGCGTTATGAAATACATAGTACTGCATAGAGAGCATATGGATTTATATGCTGATGTGTATATTATATGTATTTTAGATACTGTATATATTCTATTTAGTAGTGGAGTTTTTAACTAGTTTCTGCTGCTATGACTACATAAATTTTGTGCGTATTGGTAATAAGTAAGGCTGCTTCAAAGCCCTTATTTTTTGAATGAACTAAAAACATCCAATAGAAAGCTCGTCCGAGAGTGTTTCCGGTAATACTGTTAGACCAGTTTCCCTTCAGTAGCCATCAGCTCTGCTATTGCCGTGAAGCTAATGTGAGGTGACTCGTTTAGCAGCGTATTATTGCATCATTGCAATATGATGTAAGGCACATCAAGCATTATTAAATTAGCCTGAATTTTGCAGTATGACAGTAACATTTTATGCACATTAGCACCACACTTAGTGCTCCTTGTGGGAATATACTTCAAGTAAACATATTAAGACATAATTTCAGGCGAAATTTCAGGTGACTTTTCAGGATTTACCGATTTCTTCTTTATGAGGACAAAAGAAATGCTTCACTGAAATATTAAAACAGAGGTAGTGGCCCTTGTGCATCTCTTGTGTTTCTAAAGTTACTTGAAATTTATGCTGTTACTTGGAGAAGAAAAATAGCTGACTTCTCCCTGAGATTTTTAAGTAAGTTGGAATAAACTCATCCATCAACTTTCTTCACAATTTCATGTGGGACTTTAAAGGTTTGCATCTTGTCTACAACTTTAGCGATGTATTAAAGAATAAATTTACAAGCATGAAAAACAATTGATTAGCTGTTACATCCTTTGCAAACTAGAAAGTTTGTTTTATTTTTGTGCAAAAAAAAATTTGAGTTCCTTCTTAACAAACACACTGCGAGAACTTTGAAATAAACCCTAAAATGCCTTTAGCACCAATTTCTTGGGCAATTTAACAGATGATCACTTTGGCAAAAGAAATGTTTGCAAGTGTATGTTACTTTGCCTCTGCATAGTTGGTAATTTGCCTCTTGAATTTAAAGACTTTGAAGCGTTTGAGCAGAATGCAAATCTAAAGAACAATCCTACTGTGCTGGGGAAGATACTACTCAGAGCACACTTCTCGTAAGAGCTGTCTCAGGGATTGAAGTGTAATAGGAACAGAACTCCAGAAATTTGAGTTGCTCAGGAAGAACATAAAAGCTCACTCATACTGTGCATAGACAAAAATGGCAACTTTTCTTGTGTTACTGGTGAGGTGGCAAGGAATATACAAGAGTGAAAACAAGTATCCATGGTAGGATGTAGACACCACAGCTTACTGCATACAAAAAGATTAGCAGAACTGAATAACACCAACTTGAAAGTGTTTTTAATATGTTCGTAAAGTATGTAGTTGTAAAATGTGTATATAATATAATGGGGAAGATTAACTGATTTTGGTTTTAGTATAGCATTGGGTAACATTAAACAAATCAAAGAATAAGCATACAGACAAAAATGTGAGAGTTAGGTAAGAGTGTATAAAAACACGTGTGGGAAGCAGAAATGAGATTTACTGACAAAAATGTAAAAGCAAAGAACAGTATGAAAAAGGTAATTTGAAATGCGTGTTTTGTAAGAATGAAAAACTTGAGGTAGCAAGAATGAAAGAAATGAGCGATTGTCAGTAATGGCACGGAGAAGCGTTTTAGTAGTATCTGACAGCTGTTACTTAAAATGAGTGAATCAAAGAAGAAAAGGTATTTGCGAAACATCACATTTTAAAACGTGATTGTTCTTTAAATGTGCATGAAAGCTTCCAAACAAGTCTTTCTCGATTTGCAGGTGTAGCACCCAAATAGCAGCATGGCAGGGTGTCTCTGCGTTGCTCCTGGGGTGCTAAGTTGTTAACAATTCAGTACTTTAATACAAGGGCTGTTGTACTAGACCCAGTACAGTGGCACTGTATGTCAAAGAGTAGTGAGCACTAGATATCTAGCTGGACAACGAAAGAAGTAATGGACAACTGCATAAAACAAATTTATTCTTTTTTCTGAGAGGCCAGTGAGTACTTCCGAGTTTCTTCCTGGGTAACATGATGCATGTCTGAAGTTTGAGTACGCAAGCCCTCTCACACACGTTCAGCGTACCACAGTGTTTCTTTCTTCTTGTAGCAATTCTATTCGTATCCTGAAACTTCTTTTATTGCTTGTCTGTAAGACTTCTATTCCTACTTGGCTTCCTTGAGAGAAATAATTAGAGTTATTCTGTCCTCTGTTGAGGATTTGCCATCTGCTCCTATGATATTGTGGCGTTATTGAAAAGATTATTTTTTTTTTAAAGGGAACTAATGAAAGAGTTTAAATTAATAGGAAAAATGTAAACAGCTTGTCTCAGGAATGATTGGAAATAGGCACATTCAGACCACACCTAGGTGGTAGACAGTAGCAGAATTAATATTGTGGCAAAAAGGATGCTAGAATGTTCTCTTTCAAGAATGTTAGGTGAAACTTTTTCGCTAGTGTGTCTTAGATCCCTTCAGGCTTGCTTCCCCTCCACCCCCTCCCTCCCCCCCAAACTTCCAGGTTTTGAAATTAGATCTTAAAAAAAAGATTGGCATTTACTTGGTCACTAATAAAAGATGTCAGATTGCATCAGCTATAAATCTCAAGCTTGTTTTTTTTTTAAAAAAACCCCTAATGTTATCTATTAAACAGTGACAAGAAAACTCTTCCAGCTCACCTGCTGGCAGTATGCTTGAAGATGCTTTAGATGAATCTTCCCTATGAGGCAGTAAAATATGTGGTATTCTGGACCTTTCCTACCTTGTGGAGCCTTAGAAAAGACTGCAAGCAGTGGCAACAGATGCATTCCTTCCTGCCTCGCATAGTTTTGGAAAGAGCAGAGGGAACATAATGTCTATTTAAATCCAAGTGATACTGAGATATGGAAGTAAATTAAAAAAAATGTACGGCTTGTACATGTGTGGGGTTTTTAATACCAGTAAAACTTTAAAGCTGACAAACTGCTTTTATTTTGTAAATTTTCTCTTTTTATCTCCTCTTCTCTGACACCTTTGATATCAGGTATTTCCCTAAAGCAGATTTTTACAGCTGAGCTATCAATCTCTAAGAAACACAGCTTTTGAAGGAAAGGCTGTGACACAATGTTAACTGAAGCAATGACTCTGGATTCTGCCAGCTGATACCATCTTAAAAGGTTGGGATGAGGAGAGGGGTATGTAGTTTAAGGGCAGATGGAATGTCCAAACTTAAGTTTATTTTGCTTCATGTTACTTCTCAACTAAAATCAAGCAATATTAACTTCCTCTTGATTATGAATTTTTAGGAGTGAATTACTTACTGTGCTATTGGAGAAATAGCTCCTGTCTCTCAGCAGATAAGGAGCCTGCAGAACCATTTTAGAAAGTAAAAATGTACTGGATAAAGGCTAGATTTCTTTTTCCAGGGCTGGAGGTGACCACCTGAAGTTAATCAGGGAAGACATCCCCCAGAATGAAGCGGGTAGCAGGTGTTAGGAATTAGTTATAGTTGGGAAAGGGATGCTATTTATAAAAGGGGAGCAGTTCTGCAAGGAGTCATTTTGAGTGTCTTAAGCAGACAAACTGTTACTTGTCTTTGCTCTTCTCTTTCTCACACTGTTTAGGCTTGGCAAATTTTCTTGACTTCTGTTAATTTTCGATTGTGTTCGATTCTATTTAAGATAATGAATACCCTGTAAATCCATGTATGTGTGTATATATATATAGTATCTTACACATTGCTGCATAAGGAAGTGAAAAGCATTTTACAATGTGGAAAGCAGATAGAATTTCCTTGGCCAACTACTATTTGCTTCCAGCTAATTTTACTGCCTCAGAGCTGGGTGCTTCTCAGTTACTAATTTATGGTATTATTGGAGGATGGGGAAAAGATTAGCTCAGTTCTCTCCTCCCAGCCATACCTGTCTGAATGAGCTGGATTGCCCTTTGGATTTTCTTAAAGTGTTTATTCCTTTTGCCTATAACTAGTCTAGTATGTTGATGCACACACACCCCTTTACCTGTCTTTCCTGCTTCACAGGGAAGTAAAGCCCTTTCCCAAACTTTGCATCTGCACAAGTTACTGCTCTCAAGATGAGTACAGGTCCTGAGCAGAAGTGGGGAGGGGGAGATAAGAGTGGTGTTACTCAGCGTTGGCTGCCTGGGATGGGCTAGAAGAGACTGCGGCTTGAGCAGATGGCCAGTGGATGGAGAGAAGCATGTAAGACAGATTTGCCACTTTTATTCCTGTCTTGTGGACCTAAACCATCCAAACTGCGTTGGTTTTCAAGATGATGGTACTCCTGATGGCACAGATTTTATAAAGAGCACAGAGAGAAGCGTAATGTTTATTAAAGGGAAAGAGTTGTAGCTGAAGATATCCACTGGGTTTGTCTATCCATTTACTAGCACCCTGGTACTGGACTTAGCTTTTGCTTGATTGTATAGTAGAACCTCCGTGTTAAGTCCTAATAATTATCTGGTTGCTATATTAATGATTGAGATAGATATATATATATATATATATAGAT
>NW_009705974.1:0-675 GCF_000703405.1 Apaloderma vittatum | reverse complement strand
GGGTGGCGGCGCCGACCTTCCGGTGACCCAGAGGAAGAGGAAGCCGTCGTCCTGCAGGACGGGGATGTTGAGGCGCCGCATCTCGTCGTCCGTGAGGGTCCCGTAGGGCAGCTCCATGTGGATGTCCCAGGGCGGGTCGGCCATCACCACCGCGAACTTGCCCAGGATGCTCACGTCCAGGTAGCGGATGTCGCAGCAGATCCACTGCGGGACACGAAAACGAGGAGAAATCGTGAGATTTTGGGGAAAAAAATCACTCGAGGAGGTGAGATTCTCTTGGAAAGGTCAAGATATTGGAGGAAATTCACTCAAAAGTTCAAGATGTTGGAAAAAATTCCTCAAAAGTTCAAGAAATTGGAGGAAATTCCCTCAAAATATGAAGATTTTGGAGAAACTCCATCAAAAGTTCGAGATGTTGGAGAAAATTTCCTCAAAAGTTCAAGATATTGGAGGAAATTCACTCAAAAGTTCAAGATGTTGGAAAAAATTCCTCAAAAGTACGAGGAGAAATCGTGAGATTTTGGGGAAAAAAATCACTCGAGGAGGTGAGATTCTCTTGGAAAGGTCAAGATATTGGAGGAAATTCACTCAAAATATAAAGATTTTGGAGAAAACTGTCTCAAAAGTTCAAGATGTTGGAGGACACTTCCTCAAAACTTGAAATTCTTGAAGGAA
>NW_009705973.1:0-3315 GCF_000703405.1 Apaloderma vittatum | reverse complement strand
GCCGGCCCAGCCCTAACCCACGACAACAGGGCAATCGTCTCTCATTCACCACATGGATAGGCTGCCCTTCCCCTCCCTGAGCACCTTCTGCCACACTGCTCCATCCTGGAGGACCTCAATCCTTTCCCACAGAGGCTCAACACTGGCCAAAGGTTCAGTTTATCTAAAAGACTTATGAAGGTATCAGACTGAGATTCATGGACACACAGAGGGAAACCATGTAACTGTCCTTTAGAAGTAAAAATAAGAGATGCTGAGGTGGCAGGTTTTTGTGTGTGGCAGATTTAGGTTGGGGAAGCAGCACACTTCTTGGCTTTTCTTGGTTTATTTTTAAGATCCAGCAAGCAGAGTGAGGGTGTTACGTGTTCAAGAGCTGCTGGAGAGCGGAGGCAGCCCAGTGAGCTCTCTGACCTCCATCCTCACCCAAAACCTGGGCAGATGGTGGGTCAATCCTCTGCAGAAAGCAAACTCCGTCATTCACAAAACTGACCCATGGTAGCTGAGTTTGTGCAATACAGGATGGTTTGTGTCACTCAAAACCAAATTTTTTCTTTTTTTTTTTTTTAAAAAAAAAATCTCTGACCAACCTATTGGTGGTTTTATTAATAATTTTTCAAGGCAGCAAGCATACAGCCTCTCCCTTGTTCCAACAAGCGTGGGTGGGAGAGGGTTTGCAGCCCAGCCTGCACGCCCGGGCGCGGAGGTGGGCGAGCGATTGCAGGCTGGCCCTGGCCAAGCGCTGGCTGCGGCACAGCTCTGCTTCCAGGGCTAAGGAGAAGCCAAGCCAGTGGGAACGTTCTCCGGCATCGTTTTCTGCCATTCACAGTAATTTTTATTTATGTGTTTGCTTTTTCACATGCAGATGGCCAGCATCAGTGGCTCAGAGCTGTGGTTTGCATCCCAGAGCCAAGCAAGTCGTCTTCTCCTGGCTCAGCCTTCAAGCGAGCTGGCTTGCCCATGCCTACCTGGGCCGTTGCTATCTCTGCAAAGTGGGTAGTTCGTTCCACAAGCTGTTTGCATCATAAACTAGTGTTTAAAGTGTGGTTATGGTCAGAAAAGAGCCAGAAAGCAACTGTAAAAATGACATCTTAGGGTGTTTCTTTAAATATTTATCCCTTGTCAATGGCCGTCCGTACCGAATTTGCTTCGTTTATGAGTCTCAGGGAGATTTCTCACCCCCGCACTCGGCGTGGCAGCTGGAGGCTCCTTTCACTCCTTGCTTTGCGTGGCAAAAGGAAAGTGTTGGAGAGCACCTCTGAGGCAAAGGGACATGTGGCCACCATTGCTTCGAGTCACACAGAGTTCCAGGGCATGGGCTGGACCCTGCTTAGATAGATTCATGCTCAGTTGTGCCTCGTCTCTGTTTATGCGGACTGAGTGACTGGGAGGACGTTGTCTGCACGTGGACTCCTTCCTCGAACAAACGTGGGTTTGAGCAGCCCTCAGGAGGGCTACAAGCTTGGTGGTGGGTGCCCTGAAGAAAACTTAAACCCGTGTTGAGCGGACGGCAGAGGTTTGCCCCTCGTGTTTCCAGAGAGAAGTGGCTTTTCCCCAGGAGGGATCCAGCTGGGAGGTTGGTGACCATCCCAGAGCGGGGATGGCTCAGACCAAGAGGGCTCTGCTTTGGGAGCTCTGGCTTGGAGCAACGGAGACTTGGACTCCGCTCCCCCATCAATGGGTTTTATTGTCCTGCAGGGTTTTGCTCCAACACTTAATTCAGCAGCTCCATTCATTTGGATCGGTACGTACATATATACCTTGGCACTTGGCTGCCAGGACAGGCCAAACGGTGTTACACAGCCCTGGCCAAAAAGCACAGGGCGAGGTAGGGAGGTTGCAGCAAAATTCCTCCTTTGCTTGGGTGCAGTTCCTAGAATCTGCGGGGAGGTACGGGGCGAGAGTTGGCACCGGCGTGGCGGCCCCGCCGGCTTGGAAAAGGGCTTGAGAAACTTCTCAGCTTGAGTTCGAACTGCTCCGTAAAAAATTCAGGACAAATGTTGGAGGTAAACTGCTAAATCATGTCTTAAATCCCTTCCTCCGGAGTCAGATTCCACTCCTGGCTGCTCAGCCGGCACATCTGGAGAGGGGATGCAAAAGTCTGAAATTCACTCTAAACGCCTCTCCTTTCCCTTCCCTCCTCCTCTCCAACCTGAGACCTCCTGGAGCACAGGGTGGGATGGGGGGGACACACGGTGCTAATTACTGTCTAAAAACCTGGGTGAGTTGTGGCTGCTGAGCACACAGGGCTGGTTTGTGTGCCGAGCCGGGCGTGGGCATTGCTTTTTCCTCACAAAGGTGAGACCTCCAGGTTTTGAAGCCCTAAAAAGTCCCAGTCCGGCTCCTGAGATCCTTCCTTGGTGTTTTCCCTTCAAGATTTGTATTTTTTTAACTGGAAGGACTTGCATAGTGAAAATCCCTAGGTGGGCGTTGGATGGTGATGGAGCTCTGAGGCTCAATTTGGCGTCTGTTTGCGCCCAAAAATCTACCGTAAAGAAGTGAATTTGGCATTTGGTGATAATCAGAGCAAAAATAGTGGCAGGAACAACAAATCTGGGGAAAGTGGGATAGATTTTATGTTTTTTTTTCTGTGCAGTAATGCTGGATGTTTGGAAGTGAGAGACATTGAAGAGTCTTGTTTTCAGGTTGCTTTTCAGCAGGTACCGAATCCTTATTTTTTGCCTCTTTTGAAACTGGTATTTTTTGCTGCTATTGCCTATGTTACTTCACACACTTAATGATGCAATGAGGTTCTCAAGGGTCTGCCATCTAGTCTCTAGACAGGAAAAAAAAAGAATTACAGATACTGCGTTACTCTGCGGGGAAGGAACAGATGGGCAAAGAGTTTTCTGCAGGTTTCTGTCTGTGACCATGAAAAGAAAGTGGCTTGTTATTGTAGGTCTGCAAAAAATTAAATCTGTCATATTTCCTAGCCTGCCTGAAGTTCTAAAGTCACAAATTAATTTTTCTTTGGCATACGGCGAGTTGTTGGCCTCCTGGGGCTTCCTTTGGTCGGGCTACTGATGGGGACAGTAACCAAGTATGACAGGGCTGCACGTTGCATTTCCATTTTCTTTATGGAGCCCCGCTTCCTTAAAATTAGGTAAGATTTATGATTTCTTCTTCAATACGCCAGCCAGTATCTTTAGCCCAACTTAAAAAACAATGGCACTATTTTTTTTTTAGTAGAGAAGTTCTCTTCTGTATAGGATGCTTGTCCCAAAGAGAGCACTGCGGATGGAATGACCTGACCTCCAGGTCCTAATTATATGTAGAAAAAAAGTGGGAGAGTGAAGAAAAGGTTTTTCTTGAAAACCC
>NW_009705972.1:5192-9803 GCF_000703405.1 Apaloderma vittatum | reverse complement strand
CTTTGATCCGGCGAGGAAGGATCTCATAAGTGCTTTTTTGATCTGCCGTGCCCCCGCGCTTACAGAATAATGTCCCCTTTCTGTGAGAAACTACGCCGACCTTGCCAGCGCGTCGCTGAGGTTCCCACAAACTACAGCTGGCGGCATGGGTGCGAGCGGGAGGTCTGGGTGTTGGGGTCCCGTAACGTTTTTCCCTAGTCCTGAGGCTTCCTTCTTTTGAGAGACGTTCCAGAGCACCGAGAGCCGCGCTCATGGGAGCAGGGATGCCTCTCGGTTTTGTTCCGAGTTCTCACAGAGGCAGTGCCCCACTGCCCAGAGCTTCACCGAGCTCCTGCTCAGCCACTTTGTCACCCTCACCTGCTTGCTCTATGTCGTAACATTGGAGGAAACCACTTGCAGGCAACCTGAGTTTGTAAGTCAGGGCTTAGTGATAGCAGTTCTTTCGCCGTTATCTTCACCGTATTTGAACAAAAGCACTGAGCTGCACAGCTACAGCTGCTCGTGTGGTGCCTTCCAGAGGCTTTTGGAGGTATGCTCAGAAGGAATTTGTCTTCATTTCCGTCTGGGTATGTCGTTTATTCCCAAAAGAAATGGAGGTGGTCAGGAAACAGCTATTTGAATTTGGTTGCAGAAATGGATTCTTCCCTGAATACATTGATTTTTTGCCTGCCTGGTTCGACCCTCCACCGTTACACAAGTGCTAGCGGGTTATTAAGAGAGACCCTTGGGCCACAGGGAAGCTGTCCCCACATGCAGAACCAGAGACACATGTAACGCCCTTGCCAGGAACATGCAGAAGTGCAGAACCTGAGCCCAGATTCACATCATCAAAGTTCCTGTACCTTGAGCTTGGAATGTCATTTCTGCTCATCACAGGCTTGTGTGTTCCCCAGGCATGGATTTTATGCATTTGGCTGCTGTTGGGTACCAGCTGAAGAGTGTACTTCTCAGCAAGAATACATTTGGGGAACAGAAATTGTACCTGAAACATAAAGCGTGGTTGGTTAATGGTCTGTTGTCTCATTCTTTCAAAAGCAGAGTCTCTTCTCATCCAGCTTTCTGTATGCTTAGGTTGAACCATCCCAATGTAGTAAAAGCCTGTGAAGTTCCTGAGGAGATGAACTTTCTGGTTAATGATGTTCCTCTTTTGGCAATGGAATATTGTTCAGGAGGCGACCTCCGGAAGGTAACGCCTGCTTTGCTTTGCAATGTGTAGCAAAATAAGTGGTGTTAATGCTGTAACTGGGGTGGTGTGTGGGGCCGTGTATGTTTTGTGGCACTGCTGTTTTTTATTCTTTTTTTGAGGGATACAGATGCGGGGAAGCAAATGCAAAGTCAAAAAAAAAACCCAAAACCAAACCATGCGTGGGAAATGAGGGTGTGGTTTTGACACCAGAGGAGAGAGAGCAATCCAAGGATGAATGCTCTTATCCAGAATCCCACAGATACTCGCATTTGATCTGGTTTTGATTCGTGTGTACCAGTGTTGAGCACTGTTGATCCAAAAGGAACCTTCCCTGTACTGAGAGCACTGGGTCGGAGCCTCCAGGGCTTCGGACGCTTTCGTGTGTCCCACTGAACTGGGACCTGCCTGTCTGCAAAGCAGCAACGCCCAGTAAAGGAACCTTTCAGGAGTTCTCCAAGCAAGGTCTCCATGACCTGGTAGAGGTTGTGCCCCTTTCCATTGCAGCGATATTCAGAAAGCAGCCATTTGCATAGGTGCAAAGAGGCAAATCCCTGTTGGTTAAGGTTTGCTTGTAAAATGCCTCATCTAAATGATCAGGAAGCTCCTTTTTCTCTTGTTTTTGTTGCTGGTGTTAAATAGATGTGAGGAACTTGAGCAGATTTTGAATGCAATAACTGCACGTCTGCAATAGCAGCTGGTGTATTGGTAACTTCCTCAGCTTTATTTTATGTTTCCAAGTCATTTAAAACAGTGGGGACAATTTTAAGAGATGGGGTTGGCACTGAAAGAAGTGGGTGTATATGAGGATAGCATTTGGATGTTGCAGACACCTGTAACTGACCATATTCTTGGTGACACTTGGTGTTGTATTTTTGTAGTAAAAGTTTTGAGACTGCTCGAAGGTAAATTGGAGACCCCAGCAAAGAATTTAGCATTTTTCACGACGCAGCATTTCGTAACTTTATTTCTCCTGAGCCCTTAGGTGTTGCATAAATGCTGGGACAATTTCGGAAGTAACACGCTTCATTTCATTTGACCACGTGTCGTGCTTTGTTCCTTTAAGAAAAAACAATTTACGTTGTTTTTATTTCTTGTCCTGCCATTCTTTAAATCTTTCTCTTCCACTTGCTTGGCGTAACTTGTGCTTTGCACTGCTGTTAATTCCTCATTGCACATCTGCAGTCCTGCGCCAACGCTGGAAAAGCTTTTGCTTCTGTTACGGGCCATGCATGTTTTTACGCTCGTGCTCTTTCAGGATAGCGTCGTGGGCTCTGAGCTTGATTTCTAACTTTGCCTCTCTCCTCCTTTGTTCAGCACATCTGCTTGGAATTTAAGAAGTTTGGGTTCTCTCGCATGAAGGTTTGACCACTGATTGCGCCTGAAGCGTGGGAGGTGGGCAAAACCACGATACGTCACAGGAGGAGTAGGTGCGGTGCAGAGGTGTCCTCAGTCACCTATAAAAACCTCCAGTGTAGTGAAAATCAGGTCACGTGTTGGCTGATTCAGAGTGTACCCAGGAAATTGCTGAAGCTGCTTATTGACAGGTCATTAAGACAGTAATTAGGGATTTCCTACCGTGCTTCCTCCCATATCTTTTGCTAGTGGAGAAAAATTTGGGACAAGGCAGAATAGGGATGAAGCAGTGGGAAAGGGGGAAGCAGAGTTCAGGTTGTACTCTGTGCTGTGGATGCTTGAGTGATCCACAAGCCAATGCTCTGCTTTTCAGCTTGGGGTTCACTGAGGGGGCAATCTAGAAGCCGGTGTGCTGAAGTGTTGAGTGGCTTCATCTCATTGTGGGAGGGCAGCCAGCACGGCCCAGGTGGCCAAGAAGGCCAACAACATCCTGGCCTGGGTCAGGAATGGTGTCAGCAGGAGCATGGAGGTGATCGCTGCTCTGTGCTCGGCTTCGTTAAGGCCTCACCGCGAGTGCTATGTCCAGGTTTGGGCCCCTCGCTCCAAGAAGGGACACTGAGGTGCTGGAGAGGGCACAGAGTTGGGCTGCCAAGCCTGGGAAAGGGAGCACATGTTGTACGAGGAATGGCTGAGGGATCTGGGGCTGTTCAGCCTGGAGAAGAGGAGACTGAGGGGAGACCTCATCACTCTCTGCAACTGCCTGAAGGGAGGCTGTAGAGAGTCAGGGCTTGGTCTGTTCTCCCCCGTGGTGAGTGGTAGGATGAGGGGAAGTGGATTTAAATTGCACCAGGGGAGGTTCAGGTTGGATATGGGGAAGAATTTCTTTGCTGAGAGGGTTGTCAGGGCATTGGAACAGGCTGCCCAGGGAGGGGATTGAGTCACCGTCCCTGGAGATCTTTAACAGCAGAGTGGGTGTTATGCTGAGGGATGTGGTTTACTGGTGTTCATAGGGCTAAGAAAAGGTTGGACTCTTCCAGCCAAAGGTCTCTTCCAGCCAAAACTGTTCCAAGGAGACCGTGTCCCCAGGCAGAGCTAGCCAGCGACCGAGCACTGAGCTGGAGAAGGTGACTTGTGAGGAGTGGGGCAGCCTGTGGCATTAGCACGGTTATCAGACAGTGTGCCCTTTACTGGTGTTAGGGCACCTCACCGTGAGGTGGGTGGCTGGTGCTGTGCCTCCGACCCTGCAGGGCTCAGGAAGTGTTACAGGAGCAGGGACTGATTTCAGGGGACTGATACCAGGAGCCTCGGGATCCCTGTTGCTTGCAGCAGCATCTCTTGCCTGTTTGTTTTCTGATGACTTTCCTGCTTCTGTGATATTATTCTAGCAGTCCAATTCTTCTTTTCAAGCCCGTCTCTGTGCAGTGAATTTTCATTTGGTTGGAGTTGCGTCTTTCCCCCCCCACCTCATGCTTTTATTTCACAGCTGCCTCGTTGTACTAAAGTTAAATTTGAGCTGTCTTGTTTCCTGCACTGTGTCAGCCAGGGATGGAATGTTGTTCTTGACTGTTAAGTGTTATGCTGTGGGTCTAAACGTCTTTTTCTTTACTGTAGTTGCTAAACAAACCAGAAAACTGCTGTGGCCTTAAGGAAAGTCAAATCCTTTCTCTGCTTAGTGACATCGGTACGTAGTCTTTCTTGTGGTTCTGTGGGTGTTGTTTGTTGGTTGTGGGTTTTTTATTACGTGTAATGGCATTTTGCTTTTTCATCTGGCCCTGAAAAGGATACTAAGGAGAAGAGGATGTTAAAACCAGTCAGGTTTCTATTCCAGGAGCAGGATTCTGCTGATCGCAGAGACAAGAAGCTTGCACTAATGGTGTCTGTGGGATGGTAGACCTGTACAGTGGTCAGTTGCAGAATATTAAGGTTATGGTTTTCTGTTCAAACCTCATTTCTTTTCACGGATCTGGAGATGCCAAACTGCGTGTCACTTGAAGGAATGTCACTTTTACAAAGCCAAAAAGCAGGAAACAATATGAGAAGGGCCCAAATTGACCTATGACTTCTCTGTGTAG
>NW_009705972.1:0-5182 GCF_000703405.1 Apaloderma vittatum | reverse complement strand
TTATTCAGAATGACAGCAGCGAGGAGATAATAAATTGGAGTGGAGCTGAGAGCAAAGTAGTTAAGAGCAGAGCAGAAGAGGAAGACAACTATGCCATGGCTAGTCCAGCCATCTTCTGGCTAATGATTTCTTCTTAGCCAAAGGTTAATGAGGCAGGCGATCACAGAAGAAGTGTCCCTAAATGTTGGGAAGCTTCTTGTTTTGGAAGAGCAGTTCTATAGGTCTGCACTAGAGTTGTGACAAGCGTGGTGGTGAAGATCATTATTTCCTTTACTCAGCAATGGGGAGGGCTACATCTGCCTACAGTTGTCTTAAATCTGGCCCCAGGTTCCAGAGGAACATCGGGATTGTGGTGGCAAGGCCCTGCAAAGGCTGCCCAGGTACCTGACCGAGCAGGAGGTGGCCTTGTTGGGTCTGGCTATGGGCAGGCTGAGGAGGGTCTGAGAGCAGCCCGTGGCTCCAGAGAGAGCAGATGTGAAGGTGATGGATGGGACCAAACGTCGTAACAAGGGGTGCCAGCCCCGTGTTGCACCACGGGAGGTTGGAGAATAAACCTTTCCCACTACTGTTGTGGTGTGTAGGGCCCTAGGGAAGGTCCCAAGGCAGCCTGAGGGAAGCAGAGTGGTGATGAGAACTAGCCAGACATTGACTTGGTCTGCGTTAGAGAAGGTGCCTAATATCACGTGGGTTCCAGGTTCCACCATTTGGAAAGGGAGCACGCAACACATCTGTGCAGGATCAGACCAGCCCACGGTGCCAGCACCGCTCATAGGGAACAATTTCATTTGGTACCTTTGGGTGCCTGCTTTGAAGCCATTTCCCAAGGCTGTAGTAACCTCTGAAAAGTCTTCTGTGGCACAAACTCGATGGTAGCCAGAAGCGTTTCATCAAATATCTCATTTTTCAAACTGTGGAGCTTTAACTTGCTTGATACCAAATTCTTAACCACCCAGGGCATGTTTAAAAAAAAAAAAAAAACAACAACAACAACAACAAAAACAACTGAAATTGGCCTTCCTGTCCATCAGCAAGTGCCTGGCTTCTTGGACACGGTGGGGAGCACAAGTCTTCGGAATGAGGTTGTCTGCAGATGATTTCTTTAGCAAGTAAACTTTCCGGGAGAGCTCTTCAATAGAGCTCCTGGTTCTTTTCATCCTCTTACTTACCCGTCTCTATACTTGTAGGAATTGAGCTGCTTTTGGGGTGAGAAAGCATTTTAGAGGTATTGGTCTGTGCTTCTGTCCTTTCAGTGCGCGGAGGACTTGTAGCTGAGTTCCCGAAATGAAGCACAACTGTTTTTCTTTATCTTCATTCCCCATCTAGCAGCAGAATGGGCTCTGTTTTCTTTGTCATAGGTTGAACGTCATGTCTTTGGGGAAGATTTGAAAACACAGTGGAGAAGAAATGCAAGTTAGAAACTGTTAAGTGTATAAATGAGAGGTGAAGAAGTGAAGGTCAGGGACATTCTGCCTGTTGGGAGAAAGCGTTTGAGCTAGGGGCAAAGCACTTTGGTGGAGTATTTCCGTAAAGATAATCCTGTAATGAATTTAGTCACAGCTGGTTAGAAGCAGGCTTTGCACGATGTGCATTTGGAATATCTTTTGCATAGGAAGATGTAAAGTAACCCCAGGATGGAGATGAGGAAACAGAATACCTGCCTTGGGCCTTTTCTTTTATTTCCACTTGCACATCTCCGAGCTTGAAAATTCGTGACTTAAAAAAAAAAAAAACAAACAACGAAAAAAACTCTTAAATTTTGAAATTTGTCTTCTGCTATTATGTCTGTGGCAGACACTTGCTTGATAATCTTTTATTTAGTGCCCAGTGGTGTTATTTGGGTGTACCAGTAGTGAATTTTTCTCTTCCTACAGGCAGGATTTTTTTCTTTTCTGTTAGTGGCACCACTGTACCCTGACGGCAGTCCAAGTGTGGACTGTTGCCACAAGGTCAAGTTCAGCTCTTTGCCTTTTTGCACCCACTCCCATACCTGGGTGAGAAGCAGGTTCTGAAAACGAGCCTAGTTAAAACCTGATTTTTATTTTTTTTTTCAATTAGTAATTTCCAACTGGATCAGTCCCAGGATCAAGCTGATCAATGCTTGCACTGCCATGGAAACTGCAGCTGGGAACAGAGAGTTTGGGAACCTGTGTTCCTTCTGGGGACAGCCTCCCTGTAGATTTGCTTGAAGCCATCATGGAATTTCGTTTTTAGCGGTGGAAGTATTAGAGGTGTTGCCACTTTGAGCACACCAGCAGAGGGGAAGTCTTGAACCCCTAAGTTTCCTAATACTGACCCAGGCACTGGTGGCTGCACCTGGGTCACCAGTTGGGTTGTCTGTGTGCTGTGGTTCGTTTTGTAACTCTGAGAAGAATTCGGTTGCCTTCTCTCTTGCCTTGCAGGTAAGACATGTGACCTGCAGTTGTGCCACGAGGCCTGAACTCTGTAGCAACCTCCATTTCTGCAGAGCTAGTTCAGTCCTAGCATAAATCTGACAAATCTTTTAAGTCTGTAGTTCTTAGTGGTGCTTGGAAATGAAAATTTATTGATGACAACCCCAATAAAAATCAGACATATGTTTAATCAATGTGAGTTTATCTTCTATTAAATCAAACCCATGTCTTGCAGGGTCTGGTATCCAGTATTTGCATGAAAACAGAATTATACACAGAGATTTAAAGCCTGAAAATATTGTTCTTCAGGATGAAGGTGGGAAGGTAAGTCAGGTGGCCTCTGTCACTGGTGCTCCCGCTGTCGTTTCTGGAAGCTGTCAGCAGCTTTGTCTTACCGGGGAGGGAAAAAAAGAGAACAAGTAGCTTGTGGCGTTAAACTGGGCTGAAAACTCAGCTGTGAATTTACTAAAAGTTTATGTTGTCTTGAAGCCACAAATCCTATTTAGCTTAAGTCCTTGTCGTTAAAACCACAAAACTTTTGCTTCCATTGAGGAGTCCCGACTGCAACAGAATGTGAGTGATTTGAGCTGGTAGTGTACCCCTGTGGTCGTGGCTTTGAGGGCTGCATGTAAAATCAAGCTAGTTCAGAGAGCCATCCTAAAGGATTTCGTGGTGAAAATTGTTTTCTCTGTTGTTATTCTTTAAACAAATAACTTCCAGTTCCCAGGTAAAAAGCTTGGATAGTCTGTTGGGCCAAGCAGTAGCTGGTACGTCCAAATAAGTGGACACCAGCCTTAACGCCGTGTCACAAGTCAAAGCTTTACTGTGGACTCTCTTCAGAGCCTGCATCTGGCTTTCCTCTCCTTGTATGTCATGGACGTCACAGCACAGATTTTGCATTGTTTGGGTTTTTTGGTTTGTTTGGTTTTTTTTCCCCCTCTCAGTTCGCTCTTCTGATGAACTATTTAAACTGTCTACAGATCGTTCACAAAATAATAGACCTTGGATACGCAAAGGATCTGGATCAAGGAAGTTTATGCACTTCGTTTGTGGGAACATTACAATATTTGGTAAGACTTCTTATTTTTTTGTTGTGTACACAAGTGGTTTGGCACTGCCACGTTTTGGAGAATCACAGAAGTGTGTGTTGGAAGGAACTTAGAGAGGTCCAGCCTTCCCGCTTCCAGCAGGACTCTTGCCAGCCCTGAAAGATTCCACTCCTTCCTAGGGATCTCTCCCAAGGGTGTTCCTTCTCCAGCAGAAGAAACGTTTCCTCATGTCCAACCTGAACCCACCAGAGAGCGATCTGGGGCCCCTCGTTGTATCACCTGCGGCCCTGTGACCCCCATCCCTTCCTGTGCTGTGGGCTGGGGCTGCTCTCAGCCTGCCCTCTCCTCGCAGCAGACCCGACGAGACCAGCTCCCTCCTTTCTCCTTGTGGGCTGGGTGCTCCAGGCCCCGACCTGCCAGGCAGCCTGAGGGGGGCTGCGTCAGCGCTCCTGCGCCCACCTGGAGTTGGGAACTACGCCTAGGTGGAGTTTTGTGTCTGCAGAAATGCAAGCGAACAGATGGCCTGAAATACCACTTTGCAAGTGTCTTTTTTCTGATCTTTTTTAGGCTCCAGAACTGTTTGAGAATAAATCCTACTCGGTTACCGTTGATTACTGGAGCTTTGGAACAATGGTCTTTGAATGCATCGCAGGATTTAGACCTTTCTTACATAATCTGCAGCCCTTTACCTGGTAAGACACTTCATGCCTGGCATGAAGAATAGGAGTGACAGGTGTCAGGTGTGGTGAGGTGACAGTGGGGACCAGAGCGACCACCTACACTGTAAGGTTACTTAGTTTTAGCAACAAGTACCACACAGCAAGACAGAGCAATTTTTGTGTACATAGTTTTGTGTTAGTAACTTTACAAAAGTGGAGTGCGTATGTATGCTTCTGCTTGCTCTTTGAGAGCTAGAAGGCAGAAATATATATTTTTATAATTCCAATTCTTCCCTTGCAATACCATGAGTGTGCATAACTTCATTTTTAAAAGGATGATTCTGCAGCAGAAAAAATACGAAACTTACTTTTCTGTTAGCATTGAAGTAGCAGCTGGAGAAAAGGTAAGTTTGAGTTTCTATGGAAGCTTTAGCTTAAAAAAAATGATGTGTTAACAAAAAATAAGTTTAAAAAACATGTTGCAGTCCCGTCTTCCACTTGGAGATGTTCTAGGCGGATTGTTTGGAAATGTTGTCTTTGCCCTGAAAGAAGTTTCTTTTTCTAAAGCTACTAGACCGTGACACTTCTTGCTGTCACTCTCTTCAGTTGGCCCTTTACCAAAGTAATATTGCCAGAATATCCACAGAGAATTTTACTTTTCAGGCATGAAAAAATCAAGAAGAAAGATCCAAAGCACATCTTTGCTTCTGAAGAAATGAATGGGGAGGTTCGCTTTAGTACCCATTTGCCACAGCCTCACAGCCTCTGTGGGTAAGTGTGTCCTTGTGGCTACATGTGATCATTTTTGGCTTGTCTTTTAAACTGAGGGTTCTTCCTCCTTTATCACAAGCACTGAAGGGTCCTCCTCTGTGCCTCCTGGCAAGCTACTGTTTACTGTTGAGGAACAGCCCGTAGCCACGTGGCTCTTTGTTGATGTTTTGGGCTCTCCGTGGCAGCTGACCCTGCAGTTTGCAAGGTAAACTGCCGTCATCCCACAGGGTGGACTTTTGACCGCTTGTGACCGATTATCACAAGGCCACTGAATAACATCTACCCAATAACTCAATAATATAAATATATATAA
>NW_009705971.1:0-22837 GCF_000703405.1 Apaloderma vittatum | reverse complement strand
ATTCTGTGATTCTGTGTGATTCTGTGAATATGCAGTATACCTTTTGAGTGGAAATTGCAGTCTTAGGCACAATAGTCAGCATCTGATGGCATTTTTCTCCATTGCTTTCTGTAGCAAAGTCCTGCTAATGTGGGCACTAGTGAAAGTGTGCTTTAGGCCCCAAGAGGCAGTGTTTTCTGACTGAATTTATAAGCAGAACCTGGGCTGCTATGAATAAATAACTGAAAAGCTACATAAAAGAATCCTTGTTGACCCACCCAGAAGGATTTGACACCAAAATGATTTTGGTGCAGGAGCTCTTATTTTCAAGCGATGTGTGCTGCTTAGAATTCAGTGTGGTTAAATTTTCATGATATGTACACCAAAAGGCAAGGCATTAAACCATTCAGACACTCTCCTTTATTTATAGCACCTATCCATCCTTCCCCTCCTTCCCCCCTTACAGTTAATAGAAAGATTCATGATTCTTCATGGTTGTCTATCTAGCGTCTGACAGTACCGACTGCCCTGCTAAAGCAAGTCACTATCTATAATTGATATCCTTCTATGGAATAGGGTACCGGCTGCAATTGAAGGGTTTTGCTGAAAGCTCTTAAATCCTGACAAGTTCTGCCCTTGTTCTGATTCAGTCACTGAGCTGCACTGCTGGGATCCCAGGGTTATTTGAAGTTGATGCAAAAGGGATGCATTCGTTGCATTTGTTAGCAAATCACAAAGTTATGGAGAGCAGCATTAGAGCTGCCGCTGCCAGGTAGTCTTATTTACAGTGCGCTGAGAAGATTGCCTATATTACTGTTTGAACGTGTGTATTATAAGTTTCTTTCTTTCCCTGCTGCTGCTTCTTCGTAAGTAAAAAAAAAATCTTATTTATTTTAAAGCCTCAGTTTGCTGCTGGGGTCTTTATCATTCAGCTGTTTAATTAATTTCTCTGCCCAGCGAGATATTATAATTGGGCTTAGCTGAGCTCAAGTTTGTTTTAAATATGTGATAAATGCACTTCAGCGCCCAGAAGCTAGTAAGATATTGTGTATTTTTATAAATCTGCTTTTTGTTGCAGTTTGTCTTTTTTTTTTCCCGCAGAAATCAGTTTAAGAATAAAATACTGCAAAAGGGTTAGACACTAAAGATAAAAGTTTGTTTAAGAAAATCATCCTTCAAGGAAATAACTGAAGTTATTGTTAAATATTAACACAATGGCAATCAGAAAAACACAGTGCTGCCTATTTCTCATCCCCCTTGCTGTGTAACCTTGATGATAATTATTTATATTCAAAAACGTGCTTGAAGAACTGTAGAGCTAGTTTTTCTTAGTGTTTTCTCCTTAATTGTACAGCAATAAAATTCGCTCATTGTTGTTACATTTGATTAGATGAGATCAAAAAGCCCTAAACTGACAGCAGTGGTGTACGTTCAGGATTTCACTTGCTGAGGTTGTCCTTTTGCAAAGCACCAGTGACAGGAGTGCTCCCACAGCAATCCCCAGGGCAGCTGCTGTGAAGCTCTACTGGGCTCCCCTATCGCACGAGAGCAAAGTTTCTTGTGTCGCTCAGGCACCCATGCATTCCCAAGGTAATCGCAGAAGAGGAACACAGAAAAACCATTATGTGGAGTTCCCTGACTTGAGTCGCGTAGTGGTTTTGCCCTCGACTCCTACGGAATCAGGTGAGTTCATCTCTGATGGACAGAGGTTGGTCAGCAGTCCCTGGAGACCTACATAAAACCTGGGCTGTGCCCACAGCCTGCCTTGGCTCAGGTTTTGCAGCATCTATTGTGAAAGGAGGTGCCTTAATCAATGATGTGCACCTCAAAACACTTAAGAACATGTCTGATCAGCCAGTGAGGAGCACACTGCTCTCTGAAGGACTACACCTCTTGGTCATTTTGGATGCCCAGAAATAAGGACATTCAAAGTCAATAGACCTGAAAGTCCCCACTCCCTCTTTTCTCTAAAAAAGATCCAACTGTAATAGGAGAATAAGCCAGACTAGAGCAGTTCCCCTTACTGCAGCAGTGGCAGAGCTGTACACAAGTCGCACATTGCCCTCTGCTTGCAGAAGAAACTGCCCCACAAGCAAAGAGCCCCGAGGGGCCAAAGTGACCAGGGTGCTGCTGGCAGCTGTGCTATCAGGCATCTGCACCCGAAAAGAGGTAATTACCCACGGCCGCCCCAAAATGCAGGTTATCCTTTGTGCATTAGTGGTTTCTTCTCTGTGGTCGCTGAAGGTATGCTTGCAGCCTGGTCGTGGTGCAGATGAAGTACCCATTATGTGAAGCAAGTCCCTTTACCATCCCAGAGAAGCATCTCAGTTTGCATGCATCTCTGAGTACACATGGATTTATTTAATTTCTCCTTGCAGAGGCAGTTTTCAGTGCATTTTTGTTTTAGTTTTATTTGGCTCTAGCACAGTAACAGAGAGACTTCAGCCTGTTTGCAGGTTCACTGTGAGTGGCAGTGACAGCTACTGCCCCGACAGGTTCAGAAATGTTTCCTTTAAATTGAAAAGAGTAAGGAATAGATAAGAACATGAAATCCATTATGGTAATCATTTTTTTCCTGACAAAAGGAGAATGTTTTGTGTACAACAGCAAAGGGTTTTTTCTTGGTGGTTTTATTCTATTTCATCTTATTTTTTACTCACTGGGGTCTGAACCCTAATCCATATTTGTCGAAGCAACACTGTGGACAAAAGGAATAATTCTTCATGTGAGACAAGCCCGGGGCTTGATCTGAAGGTAGTATGACGTGGAGAAGGCAGGGAGTTGTTTCAGAGGCAAGCAAGTGCCATGGAAAGGGTTTTTTCCAGTTTGTGCATCCCCTCAGTATATTTGACCTTGGTAGCTTTGAGGGTACGAGAGGGGGGAGAGAGAGGGAGGAGAGATTATAGTAAATAATCATGAGAAACATCTATCCAGAAGCTTTTAGATTTTGAAGTCTCTTCCTGTTTAAAGGCTGAGTTATAATTAAGACACCACCTTATGGTGCTGGATTATAGCCTGATGAACCCATAGTTTTGACCTGTGCCAGAATGGTAGCATCATTTGTAGGCCAGTGATTCATTACATGGCATAGGAAGGTAGATCTGTGCCCCTAAGTGCATGTTCATTCCCTCCTGGTTTCCATCTGGTACCTAACACAGACTTATTTAAATGAAGCAAGTCTTTAACCCACCCCATGAAAGGTAACCATGTATGAAGTACTGTCAGGTTTTAAGGTTAAGTAACCACAGACAGACCTCACTGCTGTGCTGTAGCCTCGGCAGCCCTCAGAGTCCGGCTCGGTTCCCATTTGCCTTCCCAGCACATCCAGCGAATGATGCCCTCCGTGTTAGAAGTCAGCACGGCTGCCGTGTGAAGAGATCTTTCTCACTCTGGGCTTGACCCAAAGGCCAGCTGTGCTTTGGCTCAGGTCCTCTGAAGCACTCTGCTACATAAGAGCATCGGCAGTTCCCCTACCTAGAGTCTGGCTTTTGATGAATTACAGAGGAGAAGAGATGTGGGGGGGAAATAAAGTGGGGATTTCTCTCTTCTTTTTTTTTTTTTTTTTTTTTTTTGCTAGAGTAGAGTTTACAAAAAAATAAATCCACCCTAATCTGTGAAGTATTAAGAGGGGATTTAGGGAGAGAAATGTAATCATTTTTTATTTTAATTCCCCTGTAATTAGCATTTCTTTCATAGCATTAGGAAAACTTGTTGTTAGTTGCTGCTGCTACCGCTACTGTTCATATGAGTTGCCAAAGTCATTGGCTTTGAATCAGCATCCCTGAAAGAGGTTGATAAACTGTGACATATTGTTTAAATAGCACTTCTTTCTCACTGTTGTGGGTGAGGAAGAACAGAGATCCTCCTACTCCCTAAGTTACTCTGGCCATTTAGATTGAAATCGTAACAAGGGGGCACCTCAGTGGAAAGGACTGTGCATGGCAGGAGGCAGGATTTGGCCCCATCCGTGCTTTTAATCACAAAGCACTATTTAGGCGGTTTGTAGATATACATACTTACTTGAAGTGTTTCTTTTTCCTGAGAGTTCAGCTAGTGAACTCTTCCAGGTTGGTGATGTTTCATAGGTGACTTCCAGTTTTGGGGAGAAGGGTAGGATAAGAAGCTGCCATCCAAGTCCCGGGGGAGCCTGTGCTGACCGAGTGACAAACACATAGGCAAGAGTAAAGCTGCAAACTGTGTTTGCTCTTTGGCTCCTGACTCTTGTTGGTAGATCATAGAGAAGAGAGAAGAGTCCCTGCCTGTTTGTTTTTTTTCCTGCCTGTGAGCTGCAAGGAAGATTGGGCTTGTGCATCAACTCTGAGTACCTTTCAGTTGTGACCAACAGGCCAGGACATGGCAGGTTTGTGGTTTCTGTGCAGCTTTCTCCTGCCTTCTTTCTGCTGACTGATTTGCTGTTAAGTAGCCTGTGTTACTCTGATGAACCAGTGGAAGATCTACCTCAAACCTTCTGGTGTCCTCTGCTTGGTGTGATGTGTCTTTGCATTGCTTTTGTTGTCTCCCAGTGAATAGGATTTTATCTTCCTCATTTATGTATATTATATTTATTTTAGCGCAGCCCATCTTCATATATTTGTCACATCTTCATATTTTAGCCACCCCTTTCTACCCAAAAAGTTTGCCTGTAGAACCCAGTGCCTGAAAGAATAGAAATATGTGAGTGCTGGCCCAGCTATTGCAGGTGGAAGTGCTTTTTCTCAGAGAGAAGTGGTAGATCAGTGTGCATGAAGGAAAGCAGGGACAGGCAAGTGTGTGCAGCTTCTGCATTTGATTTTGAGAGGACTGTGTTGCCTGGACTCATTTTTGCATCTCTTTTGTTTGTGTAATCTCTTAATAAAAAGAAAAAAAATAGAAAAAGCAGATGAGCCTTTTATCGTGGTGAAACAAATTTAGTGTTTTCCAGTGCTTAAACTTTTGTGTGAGCGTGACTTTTCTTCAAGGTGTCGGATACCTAATCTACAAAATGAATGGGTGGTGGTTTTGTCAGGAGCCGGTCCTCTGGTGGCTTGCACTGTAGGTATGAGGTCTGCATACACCATTCTTACGTGTATCACGAGGCTGAGATGCTGCAGTTCTCTGTGAGATAAAGTAGTCAAGCTGAAAATGAAACAAAGCTCTAACTGTATCCCTCCTTGTGTTTAGCAGAGATAAACTACAGTGGAGTCTCAGTGCTGCTCCATTTGGCTTCTGGCAGCAGCTTTAATTGGTAAAATGCAGATTTTTTTTTTGATCAAGAGAGGATTATTCTTGTTATCAGTCTGGAGCATCTTATTTCAAGATGAAAAGGCTTCGCTGAATTACAGATGCCAACATTTTTACAAAGCACTTTGGCGATTGACATCTCAAAGAGAAAGTATGATTTATTAGCCTATAATGGCTAACAGTGAGCACTGGGCTAGGTCCCACTGATTTGTGAAATTGCTTAATGTGAATTGCCTTTTTGTGTAATTCAAGTCGGAGGTTTTTCAAATAAACTAGGAATATAAAGTGTATGAAACATTACATACCTGGAAAGGGAGAAGGGTAGTGGGACTGTTCAGCTAAAAAGAAAAGAAAGGCAAAGAAAGAAAGGGAGAAAGAAAAAAGAAAGAAAAATGGAAAGAAAAAAGAAATACCTTCTTCTAAATCCATCTTGGTAGTGCTTTGTTACAGTACTTTGGTTGATATGTTGACAGGGTAAAGATTAATAACAAGCCTTGTCGCTATCAGTACCTGCTTGTCGATTCTCTGTAACAGGACTGTCTGTTCAGCATGGAAATTATTGATTAAATAAAAATTGCTATTAGATTGTGATGTGATCCATAATCACAAACAATGGTGGACATTCCTCTTTCAGATCCCAAGCAATGCATCAAGTTTTTCCTTGCAGTAATTTATATTGTGCTGACACTCGCACCCATTAGGCTTTTATCCTCTCCTACATGTGTCAAGAAAGCACTAAAAGAAAGAACAGCAACAGCACAGCAGCAAGTAGGCACTCACTAAATTTTCAGAGAGAGGCACAACACAGCTGAGTCCATCCTTTGCTTCTGGTTAGCAGTTACCTCAGCAGTGATTTCTACCGCATAAGGCAGCACCCTTGAATTCAGCGATCTTTTTCAGAGTGTTTTCGGTTAAGGCAAGTACAGGTATTTGGACCTAAAATGCTCACTGTCCTTTTTGCCTTCCAGTATTCCCTTGGCACTGGTTTTATGATCCTTGTTTAAGGCATGCCCATGGGTACCATGTCAGGACAGTGTGGAAAGGGGAGTCATACAGGGAGATCTGGTATGGTGTTGTGGTGGGTTTTTTTAGCATTCTGGAGTGTGATGGAGAAGTGGCTTTCTTGTATTTATTTAGCTCTGAGCTTCCTGATTTGAGGAATCCAGAACTGGAGCACTTCAGTTAAGACTGCACTACTTTAGGCTGATTTAATTTAAAAGATAGTATCTTGCTCTGCACAGCACATGTGAGCATGGTACCAACTTTCTTCCTTCTGTGAAAGCCATACCGTTAGTATGGGTTTTACTTATCTTTCTTTGTGCCTGAACTATATCTAATATTAACCACAGATAACCAAGAAAACTCTGCCTGCAGTATTTGACTGTTTGCCACATTGCACTCAGCTGAAAGTGTGTTCAACAGTGAGCTTAGTTTACTTCATTATGCAGGGCAAATAAAAAGTTTTCAGGCTTGGCCTCTGTTTTTTAAACCAAGAGACCGCTTCATTTTGCCAAGCCAGAGCATGTGCCTTGCACCGCTCCCTCCAGCACAGCCGCTTCCTCTGTGTGGATCAGAGCCAAGGGATTACCAGCCAGGAAATTAATTGCCAAGGGGATTCCAACACTTCGGCTAGTAAAAAAAAAAGCCTGAATGAAGAAGTGTGTTTTATATCACATTCGGGAGATGCCAGGCTCCAGCTCTGGTAATTCTTGGATGAGGAGAGTTACAGAGATGCAGGACCGCCCTTTGGTTTACTTCTGCAGATTTCTGGGGTTGACTCCCAGCACAAGGTTGACCTGTTCCGGTGGTTCCATGATGACATATAGGAAAAGAGATGAATCTTTGAGATAAATCAGATTATTTAGGATTGATTTTTAGTTACCAGAAGCACATATAAGTTCCCTGCAAGTCAATTAAAGTTAGTGCATGGAATGCAGGGCAGAAGGAAAATTGGCCTTGGCTCTTTTTTTTTTGTGTTAGTTGATGTTCGATGAAGAGATCCTGCACAGTTTTCATTCCAACAGCTCAGATGTATGTCTGTGGTCTAGCTACAACGTAAGACCGTGTGTGGTACATACAAGAAAATGTTATCCTGTGGCAAAAAGAAAGCTGAAAGAAGGTATCTCTGCTGCCGCTCCCTGGACCACCAAGGGCAACTAACTTCTAACACGTGACAGAGACATTTGCTAACCCTGACTTTGCAAGGACGTGACAGGGATGACCAAGCCTAGCGCAGATGTGAAAAGTAAATTCTGAACGGATGTCCAGTGGAAAAAAGCCGAGAGACGTCTCAGAGGAGCAATAAACTGCTGCACATGCTGGCCCTTGTTAGAAACATTTCTTAGAGATGTTAGGAAGGAAGTGCCCTGAATACTTTCTCCAGCTGAGACATGATGTCACGGCTTTAAGATGCTGCTGCTTCTGTCACCCACTGATGCTGGATTAATTCTACCAGGATCTCCTCTGTGATGTTTAAACCTATACCGCTGAGTAAAGATTTTGGTAATGCTGCCATCATTTTTCTTTGTAGTCTCTGTGAAAGGTGATGTGTGTTTTTAAGTCACCACATTCCCAGCCTTCTTAGGGGTTTTTTTGCGCATTTCATTTCAAAAAGTGGATCAGGCGTTATCTCCTAATCTGAACTGCGGTTTGCAGATTATGTAAAAAGAGACACTAAGTGCACTTACTGAAAAAAATCCTGCTGTTGAACAATCTCTTTCTGCAGACGAAGCATTGGTATTTTTATCATACAGGCAATTTGAATGTGTCCATGTGGTAAGCAGAGGGCTTTCTTTAAAAAAATTAAAAAGACTTACTGATTGATTTACACAGAAGGGTCCTGCTGAGGAATATCTTTTCTTTCATTTTGAGTGGATCAGGGTTAGCTGTGCTCTACTCAGTAACAAAGTACTAAAAGCAGAAGAAAGTGCATGGTTTTACAAAATCTGGTGCAAAGTTGGACTATATAAAGTGTGTGCTGTTCAGGTCGTGTCTACATGCTTAGTGTTAGTGGCCATATGCTTAATACACCCTGAAAAGCAGAGCCCATTTAATTGTCTGACGTTTACCCTGCTATTTCACTCTGTTAGGAGCATAGGGGTTTCAGTAGGAGAAAGCGGTGGTTTAACGTTTTTTGAAGGGATCAAGTATTTTGCTTGTCCTTCTGCATAGATAGATGAGAAGGTTTGGAAGACTTCAAAATCTTGTTAAAATGATACATTTTAGCTTTTCCTTATTCTATTTTGCTATAGCGTTTCATAGATTTTAAAGTTGGCTCATGAGATTAAGTGTTCTGTCTCTGCTAATATAAAATTATATAAAGCTGCTGTAATACATGGTTACAGTTTAACTCAAAGAACGTGTTGGTGCTAACCTGCTTGCAGTGTATTTCCAAACCCCTACACTGAAAGACAGTGTAAATTTTAACAGATTTTTGTCATTAAAGCCATACAATTTTTATAAAACAGCCTTGGGTTCGTACATTCGTTTGGTGCAGCACAGTTGCTGGGATATTTTGCTGCCTACTTTTTTGCTTCCATTTTTTTTCTCTTCTAGGCATCTTAACTGTTGAGCTTTTATTTCTTGGCTCCACCAGTCCGATCTGTGCTGTGGAACATAAAAATTAGAAATCTCTTCCCATTTTAGTTTCTTGTGAACATGCCCTAATTTAAAGGAGAACATTATTACTTTGAGCATGGTTTGAACCCACAGCTCAGTAACTAACTCTAAGAGCTGCTAAAGCCATGCTCCTGTAGAGAGCTCAGTGCATTTGGACCCAGTCGAATTTAACAGGCTCCAGGCAGCAGCTCGCAGAACCAAGCTCTCTGCCTCTCAGCTAGGAGCAATGGCTGGAATTTATCAAAGCCAAACACTATGGGGGCAGAATAGTTAATTTCAGGTTTAATATATACAGCAGGTCTGATTTCCATTGAAGTCAGATGAGTTATGGTGGTGGGAAGGAGGCCTATAGATTTTTGTCTTCTTGCAACAATGTGGGAAAACATCCAAAGTATTTAGTTTTTCTGCCTTGTGTGTGCTGGTGTGTTCTTACCGAATCAGGATGGTATGTTCATTCTTCCTGCTATTTGCAAATAAGATGAAATACCTTATCCTAATGCCTCTTTATGATAACTTCTTTCTCAAGTGTGCTGGCAGGGGTCCTCTGTGATTTCTTTTTGCCAGTGAGAAAAATCCAGAAATAGAATATGTGCTTTTAAGTGTGCTGCGCTAACATCTGTAGCAGTGCTAAGGGTCGGGCTGTTCAGGTTTTGGGTTTTTTTCTTTTTAAGGTGAGGCCTGTTTTTCAGGTATGTTTTTGTTACAGATTGCACACAGCTGCCTGTGAGTTCAGATTTGCACAGAAGGAAGTCAGACGTTGCTCATGTTGGATACTGCCTATGAGAGAATTTTAATGGGGTTTAACTTGGTTTTTCTGGAAATTCTGTAGCAGTTGCATGTAAAATCAATTTTTATCCCTAAATGCAAAGATCATGAAGCAGAAAATTTTGAAGTTGAGCCTCGGGTGGTTTTTTCTCCTTCCATATTCAGTCACTCCTAGAAGGTATCAGACAGTACATTTTCGAGGCAACATTCACTGGTAATCTCAGACCCGGTGAAGGGCAGATGTTTGGTTTCTGGCCAATCTTACCCCATCCAACTGCAGGAAAAACTGCCCTTGTTTGTGCACAACTGCTTTGTCTAGGTTGAGAGAGGAATGTGTAACAGATTTGCAGGGAATGTGGAGCTCTTTGCAATGAGGATCTCCTCTCTTCTGAGCTTATGGCAGGAACAGGCATTGCACCTCCTTGCAGTTTCCCCAAGGCAGGAATCCTTCCAGCATCTCAAGCTGTGGCACACCTGCCTGTAGCCAGCTCTCAGCCTGTGGGGAGAGCTTGGGGGCATATGTGACAGAAAAAGAAGGAATGAAACACGACAGAGGAGGCCAAAGATCATCAGTGCAGGGCTAGGGTGCAGGATTTGGGAGGAGACCACCTTCAGTCATTATTGCATCACCAAGGCCAACATCACAGTTTCATCTTGTAGTTGCAGCGGGTTCAGCAAGTGGCCTTTGTTCAGCCTCTTCCAGCCCTGGCCTCTTGAGCCAAGTTTGAATTCTCCGTCACTGGTGCACTCTTTGACTGACTTCTTTGTCCCTCTGCTTTTCTTCTTAGTAGTCTGTCTTGGATGACTTGGTTTACACTGCAGGCACCAAATTGCCCTAAATTTTTCTCCCGTGACCTTTGCACAGAAGGCAGGTAAAATGTGGGTGAGTGTGATATGGAGACTTAAATATGAAGAGCATAAAAATCCACAAAGTAAAAGGGAAGCAAACATGGATGTGTAAGATTATTTTTCTTAAAGTAAGTTCTGCACATTGCTGAAGTCTTGGTGAAGGTGGAAGTTGTAATGGCAGGTTGTTTTTTCCAAAAGGGATTTATCCTCCAGCAGAAGGCTTTCTTGCTGTTTGCCAAACAGTTACGTGCTCAGTGCGGCTCTCAAACTGTGCGTCTGATTTACACCAAGAGGTGTGTGGAACTTGGAGGAGAGTTTACCAGCATCCATGCAGTGGTGTGGAACACATGATAGGAGCTGTGGGAATTGTGCACAGGAGTGCACCATGATGAAGGCAACCAGGAGGGTGGCCAGAGCAGGAGAGTAATGCAGACAGAAGACAGGGAGGAGAAAGTGGTTGGGAGAACTGCCAGCAGCATGATCAGCTGAGAGTTGCCCCCTTGTACACTTTCAGGAATGGTGATGGGACAGTTCTTCTCTACGGGCTCCTTCATCCCAGTGCCCCAAGAACTTAGTGATCCTCATGGTTGCCTTGACTGCATCTTTCCCTGCTTCAGCAGTCCTCAGGAGAGCAGGTTGTACCTTTGGAGGGCAGAAGCATAATGACGACATCCCTGTTTGAGAACAGTTAACTTGAGCATCTGGTTCATGGGTTTTGCTTTTGTTTCCTTCCCTTCTCTGTGCAGAAGTGCACACAAATGCAATTAGTCCTGTCCTTGGACAGGTCAGAGATTCAGGTGGTTGAAGAGAGAAGTAGAGGGGTTTTTTTTTTGGTAAAATCACAAAATATGGAAGCTGTAATACCTTGCTTGAACTATGGCGAATAGAATACAGAGCATCAGTGCTGGAGGAACTGGCAAAGTCCAGTTATCACAGCAGCATGTATTGAAAAATTATTTCCATACATTTGGGGGGAAAAAAAAGAGTGAAGAAATCTGGAATTCCTGTAACATACCAGTTTCACCTGTTAACCTCCCAGCTAGTAATACAAGAATGCAGCCTTCAAGAAATAGATGGCACTTGATTTTAGACAGAATTATGGAAGAGAACATCAGAGTAGAAACAAAGCTGAGCCATCAAAGCATCTTTCCTACCACTGTAAAAGTGGAATGATTAATGTCTACAACATTTATGTTGATGTTCTGGCAGAATCTCATTTATTAAATTTTCAGGTTTAGGAAATAAAGATGCAATTTCTGCCTGTTGCTTTATAGCTGCATGCTCTTACACAGGAAATCAAGGGAGAGCTGTAAAACATTGCCCTTGATGGAGCTGCGTTTTGCTGCTAACAGTCTTAACTGTACTGCATATGTGAATGTACGTATATTAAATAAAACAAGAACAAGATGTGATCTTATTGGGAAAGAATCCCCACAATATCCCGTAAGTTCCCTTCCCTCCACAGAATATCCCAAATCCTACCAAAAAGCTGTCCAAAACCTGGAAACGGCTGAGGGAGTTGGTTCCCAGCCTGATGAGCAAGCTGTGTTTGCCCTGTTGGTATTGTATCACATCCATACTGTATAACTGCTATATCAGAGATTAAAAGAAGGTCATGCTGTATTATGAACCACTGTCTTTATTTTTAGGATTAGATAACTTTTCTCTTTTTTCCCCCCACTGATTCTCTTTATGTCCTAAGGGCAGATCCTTTCTCTTGGGTCAGGAATGTAATAAGGCAGGTTTTCCTCTCTCCAGGATATTGTGTCTGTCTCACTGTGTTTAAATTGCCACAGAAAGCTCTTCTGAGCAAAATACAGTATTTTCTTTGTACAAGAGCCAACGGTTAACGTATCCTTGGGGACTTCTCTGTCTTTAGCATTTAAACATGAAAGTTGGATATGTTTAACCTATTGATAGGCAGCAAAGACAACTACAGAATTTATTGCAAGAGAACAAAAGAAGCAGAAGGAAAACATCTTTTTTTTAACTTAGGGATTGAGAACTTTTATTTCTGTTGTTAATGCAGAGAGATGAGAAAAAAAATCAGACCTGTGTTTTCATCTGAAACAAGGAGGTGAGAAGAAAACAGTCCTACTGGGCCATGTCCTTTCAATTAGCATGTACCTGTTTATTACTAATACAGTTTCATCTTTAGAGAACAGGACTTTTCCAAGCCCATACATAAAATATTTGATTCACCATGGCTCGGTTAAACAATATTTGAATTGCCATGGCTCGGTTTCGGGCAAAAATATGACTCGTGCTTAGATTTACAGTAAACTCCACAAAATGCAAATGTTCATTAGTTATTATTAGTTTGACTGCTCTTGGTCTTTGTGCGTTCCTTGCTTCTGAACTTGTATGCCCCAGGAGACAAGAACAGTCTCTTTCCATATGTTGCACTGACCCCAGATCTTGAATGCATTTCCAAATATGACTATAAGCCCGGTCTTCCCCCCGTGGCAGCTGTGCTGGTCTAAGACAGCTGTTGACCCCAACTGCTTGTTGTAACATCTGTGAGGTTCCCCTCAGTCTGCCCTTCACATGGGAATAATCGCTCGGATGCTGGAGTCAAAAAAGCTGGATTAACCCAGGCCCTTCACACTGAGAGGCAGGTGAATAAACAGTTTATGAGCTATTGAGGCAGCAATACTGGAAGCGTGACAGCATCTTGCTAAGAAAAGGTGATGAGCTGTTATGGGGCAGAACCATGCAGTGTCTCAGCATGGCCAGAACATGGTATGATCTCACCACTTCCTCCTTTCTTACCATTTCCATCCTCTCTTCCAGCCATTGGTTTCCATGCTGCCCCTCTCCTGTGCCTGTCATCCCTGTCCATCTACTTCTTGTGGGCTGTCTCAAGTTATCTATCATCATTATTTTTCAGTTGACTTAGGCTTCTAATTTTGATCTCTCTCTTTCTTCATTGACTGCTATTGCCAGTTCTCAAGGGACAGAGATGGGAATCCAGAACGGTGCAGTAATAAATGTAGTTCAAGCATGAATTCAGCTGGAGTGCTGAGGAAAGTCTGATTTTTTAATTGTAATTAAGTATTAATAGTCATGGACACAGAGTTCATATATTAACTTTTTAAAGTAGTGGAAGTTATATTTCCTATTTTCCACATGCTTTTTTGAAATAACCATCTTCTTGACAGAAGCTTAATGTGTAAAACTTTTTTAGTTACACCAGAGTTTTAAACATTTGTAGTATGCAATTTTTTTATGCTATTAAAAAAGTCACACTCCTCTCTCTCTCATATGTAACCCCAAAATATCTGATTACTGAAGTGTGCTATGCTCTTGGTCTTCATTTAGGTTTACAGTTACGACCAGATCTAGATGGAGTGGAGGGCTTCATTTGTTAATAGTGGAAAACTTTGAAAACTAGGTATTGAGATTGAATGACAAGATCAAACAGAGTGAAGCAAGGAGTACAGTGTGCAGACAGGATATTTAGTGCATTCGTTATACACAGATGAAATTGCTGTGCAGTGCTTTTGAGATCCAGCTGATTTTAACTGTTGAAATTCCATTTCAACAAAGGTGTCAAGACTGTCGAGGTGCCGATCTGCTTTGGGACAGATCAGTGGATTGTATGAATTGTCATGTTGCTAATCAGCGTTAGCAGAGATCTATCACAATAGCATTTCTTAAATCTTCCATAAAGTGTGCAAGGCAGCTGCAAGAACGCTAATAGTATAACAATAAATACGTCCAAAGGAGAGGAAGAAGGACTGGAGTTAGTTATCTGAGCTTCTCCATGGAAGCGTGGAGTTCTTCATATATAGTTATAGCTTCGACTTGGTTTTAGGAAGTGCCACCATAAAGATTTAAAGCAAGTGAAGTGCTTCTTCCATCTCAGGAACTAAAAATGGCTTAAGTACTTATGCCACCTTAAGGACATGAGGTCAAAAGTGTACTCTTGACTTGTGCAGTAGGGATGAGACATTAATCTCTTGTGGTTGTTTAGCCTGGTTGTGCCTGCAAATGAACTTCAGCAGGGAAAGGACTGATGGGATCCATACCTATTTTCTAGAAAGAACAAGGAAATTAAAATGCATGCATTGTTCTAACAGAGAGTCACAGAGGTTACGGAGAGAGACTCGACTACAGTGATTGGAATGTGTCTGAACAGTCTGCTGGGGATTTTGCTCCACAGACATGCAGGTTTGTTTCCTCCTCTCAATGGGATTTCTATTGTCACAGGATATTTCCTGCCTCACCAGGACCTCCTTTATATCCTGCCTTCTTTACAAACTTTTGTCTCTCCATCTTGCTGTGGACTGTAGAATTAATCTTTATCGAGATGTTAATGAGGTGGTAGGGAGGCCTGCCTGATGTCGTCTCTTAGTTGCCTGACGACCTAAAATGGTAGCGAGGAGCTGTAATGAGCAGTGGATTGCATCCCTGGGGATGCAGCTTAAGTGCTGCCCTGTCACTTTTCTGAAAGCTGATGCTTCTTTTACAGTCACTTGGATATCTCAGGAAGCTGTGTGGGTCAAGAACCTCAAAAGCATGCACACCACTCATGAACAAGTGACTACTTTTAGTGGGAATCAGAGACCTAAATACTTCTGTGCATGTGAGCTTTAGCTTTCCTGGGTCTTAAGTCTCTGCATCTTCTGCGGCCATAGATACCATTTCCCAAGGTTAGTTGTTAGGGTGGGCACATTCACAACCTGTGAGGTTCTTGGATGCTTTGGTAATGATCACAAGTCCAAAGTAAAGGAAAGATCTATACTTACACTTAAGCGAGGACTGGGAAGTTCGAATTCTGTTAGGCCAGGTCTGGTGAGCTCTGGTATACTTCATGCTGTTCTGGTCGAGAAAGTTGAAGTACTGGAGCAGGTGAAGAGGAGGACGGAGAGGACCACTGAGGAGGGATGGTCTACCACAGTCCTGGAAGTGGCAATGAGGAATCTGGGAACAAAATGACAGGCAGGACACAGGGACTTCCACACCTCAAGCCAAAGTAGGGTAAAAGGGGGAATGAGGGCTTGGTCATCCTAGAGAAAACCAGAAGGAAGCAGCTTATTTCCTCCAGCATGTGAAGGTAAGGAGGAGAGTGCTGTCTGTCAGGTAGTTGGACTGGAGGAAGAAGAGAAATAAACACTGTGCAGGGAAGCAGAGCTGTTTAAGCTAAAGGATAGTGGTGGCACAAGACCAAATGAATATAAATTGGCTGTGAATAAACTGAAGCTAGAAATTAGTGAGTTCCTAGAAGAACCTTCCACTAGGAGCAGAGGGAGCAGATCGCCAATGCACTTAGAAGACGAAGCTCACTCTCTTCATGACTGGACTTAGGCGTAGCAGGGCTTGACAGCGTGAGGGATGGGGCTGGTGACCAGGAACTCTCCTCCTGTTTCTACTTGTATGCGGGCTTAAGGACAAATCTGCAGCCCCTATGCAGAACACGTTACCTGCAGGACTTAAGGGTCAGTGACAGCTGATCCCCTTCCAAAGCAGCCGTGGAGCTATTTGGTCTGTTACTGCTGGACAGTCTTTGCACCTTTCCTCTCTGCAGCCTGTGGGCTCCGCGACTCCCTTGTCCAGCAGCGGGATGAGCTGTGGTTAGCAGCCGTTCCACTGCAATGCCCCCTCAACCTTCACGCTTCATCTCCCACACAGCAAACGCAGCGGCTCTGCTGGTTTGAGGGACTTTCTGTGGCAGTACAAAACAGAGAGAGATTTGTGCCAGAAGATGGCTTAAATACTGCTTCTACCTGGTATCAGCAGCAATATTTACTGAAAAGTTACTTAGCACCTCATTTTTGAGTTTTTAAAATGAAGGCAAGTGACTATGAGAAGATGAAAGTCTGAAGTTGTCATGGTATAGTTGAAATTAAACCATTTTTTTTTGCAATGGTGATACGCCTTCTACTGTCCATTAACTTACTACCAATATAGAGTGGTTTCTTCTCAGCTTTGGCCTAGCGTACACTAGGGTAGAGTGTCTAGATTTGAAAGTGGAATCAGGAGATTTTCCTAATGTTTTCTGCTTTATCCACCAAATAACACTTTGCTTTCAGATGCAGTCTCAGTTGCAGGTGACAATTCTTTTTCTGTTGTTACTAACTCATTCCACCAGCATGAAGAGGCTTTTCCTCCTGCTGTTTGACTAATGTGAGAGCACATTTGGCCTTTGTTGATATATTGAACAGCTAATGGTACCAAGCAGTCAGCTAGGATATGCGTAGATACTCCTTTTTTCTAAAAAACATGTGGAGGAGGGAAAATGAACACTAAGATTATTGCAGGTCCTACCTCCAGTGTCACCTCACATCATCTGTTACAATATGTAGTAGCACATATGATGTGTATTGGTTGTATATAAACATGTATGATTTAAGGTGTTCCTATTCAAAATAGCATTTCTTGCCATGTAAACGTTTGTGCTTCCAGAACACTGCAAACTGTGCTCCCTGTTACCTCTGGTTTTTGAGCTTCCCCAGTGGGGATGGGTGACAAGCCCACTTTTTTTGCTCTGGAATGGAAATTTAGCTCAGAGCTTTCTCCTACAAAGCCAGGGCGTTTTTAGACCGAAATCAGTATTTAGGTCAGCACTCTCATTTTGAGGTATTTTGGAGCTGAATGATAACAGCAACATTTTTTAAAGAAAAGAAAATGAGCCAGGACAGACTGAGGTTTGGTAATGATCATTGAAGTGGCATGAAAGTGACTGGTATTCTGCAAATGACCCCTGTTTAGCAGCTTTCTAGAGCTGTATGCAATGGGAGATAGCTAGTAGAATTCCAGCTTTTAATGGGGGCTTTTTTTTTCAGGTCAGAAATACTTAATAATACAGAGCTGGTGCTTCAGAGCCTTATGTTAGCAAACCTGACACTAGGGAGTAATATCGTTGGCTTTCATGCGCCTATTTACTGTAATAAGGATTACCAGTGTAAGTAAAACTTGCAGGTTTGGGCCTACAAAATTAAAAGAAAAGCCTTTTCACACCCTGAAACTGCATCAAAATTCAATTTCACCACGAAAAAAAAATCCTTCTGATCTAGTCCCTGGAATGTGACATTTCATGGGTGTAATAAGGTTACAAACAGATTATAAATTGAAACCCTATAAATCCTTATTGTACTCCACCAAAGCTTCTGCTTTGCATAATACTCTTATTCCTGACTGTTCTTTGTTTTACAAGCTCAAAACTATTCATTCCCTCTCATAATAGAGACCAGGGAGCCAAAAACACCGTGCAAAATCCAAAGGTAATTATCTGAGTCAAAGAACCCGAATGCCAGAGTTCACAAACTTCTGAACTTTTCTAATTGCCGTTGTGTGCACAGGGAGACCTCCCTCTTCCTTTAAACACTGCACTTGGTTTCTGCCGAATGATAATGATAAAAAATCTTGGTGTAGATTTAGTTCCTGTTTTGTATTTGTATAGTTCTGCCAAAGTGTCCTTAGCAGATGACTGATGTGTTTTGAAATCATAACTTGAGCAACTGAGGGCATTTGAACCTGGCCTTTCATAGCCAGGATTACAAATGCTGTGAATCTCCTCGTAAGAGCGCTGCCCGTTTCTGTCTTTGACCTCTTTCCCATTTTGATTTAAGGTCTAACAAGTGTATTCTTCTAGACCAGCCTTCCAGTATTTGGGCACATTTTTAGGTCTCCTGAAACACCACCCTCTGCAAAAAGCAATGAGCAGTTCACTTGAGAGCTCAAGAAATGACCCATATTAGCAGGTGATGTAATAGGCTCATTTCTTCTAGGCTTTACCTGAAGGTAAGGATCCTCAGAGGGGTTGAGTGAGGATGAGATGGCTTTGCAGGTGAGCTCTTGGAGGCCTCTTGGACCATCAGAGCAATGAGAGGAGAGCAGAGGGAATAGCAAAGGAGTGACAGGGCAAGAGAGCAGGGCAGATGTGTATGGAGGGACACGGTTGTGCAGGGATCTGAGCATGATAACAGGATACTTGACAGGTGAGCCAGAAAAGTGACGGAGAGAGTGAGTGATCCATCACCATCCTGGGCAAAGCTTTGTCAGCTGCTGGAGTGAGCCTGCACTAGAGACAGAGTGAGGAAGGGTGCCTGTGAGAAAGGCCAGTTTTAGAGGATGCTCATGCTGATAAAGGCTAGAGGTCCGGAGGGCAAAGAGCAAGCTCCTTTACAGGGACAAAGAGGAAAAGTGTCCTAAGGAGAGTTTCTCTGAAAGAGCATCCATGGTGCCCAAGTGTCTGCATGATGGGAGGTCAGGGGAGGTGCTGTTGTGAACTGATTGAACCAGCCTTGGAGTTTCTGTATCAAATGGAAAGCCTGCATCTAACGCTCAGTTTTCGTTTGTCTCTTGACTCTGTCAGTTTAACCAAATAACTCACAGTTTACAGAAAGATTTGGCCCAAGAATTGCTTTAATGCATTGAATTTTGTCCTGTTACTTCTTTCTGTTTCAGGAAAGAAGAGTGCACATTGCCCTTACTCTCATTGTACTCCTCTGGTGCCATTTCACAGCCCAGGGCATCTATACATTTGGTACAGGCATGTGTAGTATAAGTGGACTAGAGATCTGCACTTGAAACGTTAACTCCTGCAGATTATATATTTTACATTGCACAGCACATCTGTGCTCTGCACCCCATCACAACTCTTAAGAAATGGCAATAAAATTTGAGAAAGAGAAAAAAAGCAGTCATCTTTTATAGGCAATGGACATCTGTTTGCCATGGTGATGCTGCATGATTGTGAACATAAGTGATTTTATTGGGTTTTCTGATTGTTTTCAGGGCTTCAGAAAAAAATCGAGATTATCTTCTTCATGTTCCAGTATGAACTACTGAGTTTCTGTAAGACTGGCTTTTTCTGTGAGCTGCTTATGGAGCAGATACAGGTTTCTTCCCTGAGCTGTGGTCAGACGTGAACTTCTGGAAGGATTTGGTCTAGTTGCTTAATGGCAATAATGGCATTCGCTGAGAAATGCAGCCATCTAGTGGCAGAACTACCAAGCTGCGGTAGAAAGTACAGCAGTGGGGAAGCCTCTCTGAGGCAATTTCCACAAGAGGGTCTGAGAAGATGAGTCAGATAGCTCCGGCTGAAATTGCAGCCTTCAAAAACCTTTGAAAGCCCAGATGTAGGGCGTTTTTTGTTGTTTTCTGAAGCAGTGCAGAAAAGATTCAAACAGTTCAACCTTGAAAAAATGAACCAATCTTGTGTCTGGCTGTGATTCATCTGCCCGTTGCTGCTCAGAATCACAATCAGCAAGAATTAAAGTAATTTTTAAATTCTCTGCTGAACTGGATGTTAGTGAAGGAAATAGAGCAAGCTGCTTTTCTGGGAGAGTAAAAGATGCACAGCGCCCTGCCCTGTCTCTGAGTATATTCATGCAGATGACACTGACCAGAGCAAGAGACGTACATGTGTGTCAACAGGCCTGGGGTGGGTGTTGCTCCCGAGACTTTCAGGCAGAACCCTACCTGGCAATGGCAAAAGCTGGCTTGATGGATGCTTTGGTGCTTGGAGGTTTTTGTCACTGTAGCTTGTAGGGCTTTTTTTTCCCTTGCCGTGACATGTATGCTAATCTTGTACATTGACTGAAAGAAAATGTGGGGAGTGGGGAGTGAATTAAACGTTTTGGTGGGAACTTGGTTTAGCAGTTCTGTTGACTTTTCAGGCTGGAGGGCGTGTTTTAATTTAAAAGCCTGATTTTATAAACCTTGTTTGTGTTGAGTGGCTCTTGAGTAAGGCTTCCCTAATCCGTGAAAGCATTACTCAGTGTGAATGACACAAGTGGTGCCATGCATGACATGATTATCCAGGATCCATTTAACACCCTGCATCCCTGAGGCCTGAACCAAAGCATGTTGACACCAGTAGAAACAAATTCACGGTCCTTAGTAGTCTTCGAGTGAGATCTATAATTTGAACCCCACTTTGCAGCGCAGGCAACCTTCTTACTCTTTTAGTTCTACGAGATCCTGGTTCACACCTAAGCCTCTGGTGCTGTTCCAGTGGGAAGTGACAGTAAGACTGATGAAGATGTTGCATTTCTATTAAGCTGTAATTCTCTCTTCTACCCGAACAGCACATAAACAATGACCATATACACGGTGAGAAGAAAGAGTTTGTGTGCCGATGGCTGGACTGTTCCCGGGAGCAGAAACCATTCAAAGCCCAGTATATGCTGGTCGTCCACATGAGGAGACATACAGGGGAAAAGCCACACAAATGCACTGTGAGTAAAGGGGGCTGAGCTCCAGGCTCGGACGGGGGAGCTGGGGCTCTGCAGGGAGCAGAGCGGCGCAGATGCTGCATTCCCTGATGTCTTGTCCATTGAACATTTGTTGGAGAAGAGACTACTGTGTCTGCTTCATTATCCTGCTCACCTAGATGACAAGAGCTTTAGGAGAGGGGATTCACTGGATAATTTGGCCCACTTCCTCAAGTTTAAAGTGCAAAGAACCCCCAAAAGGGATTGTTAAACAGGACTCCATTTGTTTAATTATTTAAAAGCACTTTCTCCTACAGATCTGGGTATTACTGCTGGCTACCAGCCTCCTAATGACTTTGCAATGGATTTCTTAGACGACGTACACACATACTGTGTTTTCCTATAAGAGAAGATTTACATAATGCTGGAAGCGTTTTAATTTGAGCTGTGCTGGGATTTGCCTGGGTAAAATTAAAATCCAGCAAATCAAAACAAAATTATGTTGGGCAAGGTTATGAAGGCTTGGAAAATTTCTAAACTTCTACAGGTCAGCTTTTACTGTTTCCTGCAAATCCAGAGATTAAAATTAATCCAGATTTAATTCTGTCTGCAGTTTGAAGGTTGTGCAAAGGCCTACTCCAGACTAGAAAACTTGAAAACACACTTGAGATCTCACACTGGAGAGAAACCATATGTGTGTGAACATGAAGGCTGCAACAAAGCTTTCTCCAACGCATCTGACAGGGCCAAGCACCAAAACAGGACTCATTCCAATGAGGTACGTAGACGTAGCTTCAGAAGAACAGCAAAATTTGGTATTGAACAGATTTCACAATGTGGTCATAGCAATTTATGGCAGAGGACAGGTACAAACACTCTCAGAAGCCTGAAAGGAATTAGATGGCTCTTACCTGTACAATCATTCCCATGTCATAAGGTCCTAGGGAGGCTGCAGGTTGTTTTATTAAATCTAAGAGAGGTTTGAAGGAGGATTCTAATGGAAACACACACATTCACCAGGGACAGATTCTGGTTTCCTTGAAAAGCGGGGATCTTTTTTTCACCTGGGATTGGAGTGGCTCGTCCAGCACCCGGAGCGTGTCCCCATGCCTGGATCGATGGTGACACCTGGCGGCTGCTGAGCCCTGGCTCCCCTCGCATCTCGCAGCGTCCTCGGCTGCTGCCGACAGCTGTAGAGAAGATTCCAGGGTTGGGAAAATTTGGCCTAACTTCTGAGTTAGGCCTTTCGCTTCTTCTCTGGGCTATTTCACTCGTTCTTTCCATCCTGGACAGGCCTGATGGAGCAGGGATGCAGTGGAGGGAATTTGATCTTTCTCAAGCAAACTAGCTGAGGCAGTCACAGCCATCTCCCAAACTCTCAGTGCAACACCTCTTCATTACTGTGTGTTTCCCATTAGTGCTCCCCTCTCTTTCAGGAATCACGCTATCTTCATGCCTTGTCCCTGTTTTATTGCTCCATTTCAGGTGACACGGGGAATCACATCATCTCAGTCTCACATCTTGGAGCTCAGTCTCTCCTTCTTGACTTTTACCCTACATTCCTTCACCTCAGGCCTAAACCTGGAACCACTGGAAGGGCAAGGCATACCAGCATGCTGACTGTGTGGTGTGGAAGCCACTGCAGCTATATCCATTTCCAGAAGGCTTGTATCCTTCTCTCGCTGGCTGTCAGGTCTGTCGCAGGCATTCACATGGGCTGAGAGGATTAATCTTCCTGTCCCCTGGTCCCTGCACCATCTCTTGAGTCACAAGGCAAGCAAAGAATGTTGCACATCTCTGAGTTCCCCCCAGACCTGCAGTGTGTGCTCTCAGCAGCCCAGCCAACTGCAGTGAAGCCCAAGAGAAGTTTTGTGAATTGTCACCAAGGGAAAAATTCACCAAGTCTCACTGATAGCTGATTGAGCTGCTTTTTTCATTCACTGAATTAATCTGTTTGTTGCGTAGTTGATGAGTAAGATCCTCTCAAACTTAAAGACCTGATCCCTTACTGCTTGTTTTAAGATCAGGTTTTCATGTCTAAGAGCAAGTGACCAAGAAAAATTTTCTTCTGCGCATCATTTCTGGTAGGTGCAGCAACAAGGGCCAGTGAAAAATTTCCTTCACCATTATTTTGTGATGGAAGACAATGTACATTGATGGAGTGCCATGAATACTGTGGGAAGTGCAGATCCAATTAAGCATTTTCTTGCAGCACTATTGTCGTGGGTTAGGGCTGGGCCGGC